>NC_081558.1:63619148-63624387 GCF_022355385.1 Mustela nigripes
GTGGGGGGGTGGGAGGTTGGGGTACCAGGTGGTGGGTATTACAGAGGGCACGGATTGCATGGAGCACTGGGTGTGGTGAAAAAATAATGAATACTGTTATGCTTAAAATAAATAAAAAATAAATTAAAAAAAATAATGGATGGGGACCAGAAATTAGATCCTTATGCCCAAGTAAAGCAGGATTTCATCCAGCACTTCTCTCAGATGGTCAAAGTGCTGACTGAGGATGGCATGACCCACCTGGAGACAGGAGATGGAATTGCCTGGCTTAAGAAGGTCTTGGGATACAGTGCTATCCAAGGCAAGTACCAGTGGGGTTTGACAGTGCTGATAGATTTTCAGGAGGTGGTGGAGCCAGGGAAGCAGGGTGCTGATAGTCTCCAGCAGGCCCTGACTGCGGGCTGGTTTGTGGAAATGCTCCAGGCTTTCTTCCTGGTGTCAGATGACATCATGGATTCATCTTTCACTGGACGGGGCATACCATGATCTATAGGTATCACAAACCTGGCATAGGTTTGGATACCATCACTGAAGTTTTGTTTCTGGAAGCATATATCCACCACCTGCTAAATTTTTACTGCCAAGAGCAGCCTTATTATCTGAAACCATTTGCGCTTTTCCTACAGAGTTCCTATAAGACTGAGATCAGATGGACCCTGGACCTCATCACAGCCCTCCAGGATAATGTGGATCTTGGCAGAATTACTGAAAAGAGGTATAAATGTATTGTCAAGTACAAGACTGCATTCTATTCATTCTGTGTTCCTGTGCCTGCTGCTGTGGATATGGCAGGCATAGATGGGGAGAAAAGCATGCCAATGCCAAAAGAATCCTGCTGGAGATAGGGGAGTTCTTTCAGAATCAGGATTATTACCATGATCTCTCTGGAGACCCTAGTGTGACAGCTAAAATTGACACAGACATCCAGGACAAAAAATGTAGTTGGCTTGTTGGTTCGGTGTCTGCAGCAGGCCTCTCTAGAACAGTACAAGATCCTTCAGGAGAGTTATGGGCAGAAGGAGGCCAAGAAGGTGGCCCTGGGTGAAGATGCTGTATAAGGAGCTGAACCTGCCAGCTGTGTTCATGTGGTATGAGCTAGACAGCTGCAGCCACCTTCTGGGCCTCATCGAGCCATGCCTCTGCTCCAAGCCATGTTCCTGGGGTTAACACACAAGGTCTACAGAGGAAAAAGTGACCTAAAGACAGAGGAAAGGGGGCTCTTAATAAATTGTCTAACCTTCCAAAAAACAACAACAAAATGATCAGTTGGATTTATGTTCTCAATTCTTCACTCATCACCCTTGCAGCAAAGGGAGTACATTTCCCCACCTCTTTGATGTTGGACTTGACCATGTGACTTCATTTAAGCAATGGAATCTTAGCAAGTGGGATGCTAGTAAGGATTTTAAACATGTTTGTGTGATTTGTTTCACCTCTTGGGCTTATGCCATCGGCCTTGATAAGAAAATGCTTAGGTTCAATGTTTTTTAAGTTTCTCTTAGGGTTTATGTGAACAGGAAGTTTGAGGCACCACTATATATATATATATATATATATATATATATATATATATATATATATATATATAACTGTAATATATCTTACAGATCCTTTGGTAAAAAGACCTTTAAAGACTCTAAAATCCCAATTGCAAACATTGTTATACACATGAAGGTTGGCATCTGATCTGCTTTCTGGGTTTGCTTAGTGATGTTCCACCCAAGCTGTAGTTTCATTGCTAAAATAGAGACGTATATAAAACACCAGTTATCTAGATCTTTGGCCTATGATCTACAAACAGTAATACAAAGGCAAAATTTGAAAATGAAATCTGGCAACAATATAAAGGAACGTCTTAATTCACCTATGAAAGAAGACATTGAGACTCTTCTGCAACTGCAAAGTAGGTTCAATCTTAGCAATTCCCCCATTTTGGCATTACATGAAATTAGTTTCATTTAGGAAACTCCTGAAGACTGAAGCTCTGAAAGTGGAGGTTTGTGATCCTTGGGGCTCTAGTGTGAATAAAGACCACAGCCTACTCAATATCCAAGATAAACATGACTCCACTTCCTGGAATATTTCACTTACATACCATATTAAGTTGGGAACTCTTATGGAACAGGATGTAAAGTATATAATAAACTTTAAAAGATATCATCCAAGACTTCTAGGAAATTTTGAAATTATAGTAAGATCTAGCAGCCCTACCTCCAGGACTTGTGTACACATAGTTCATCCTTTTATGCTGGTAGGAATTCTTTAGTGAAATTCTGGAGAAACCTACTTTAAGGGCTTCACCTGCTTAAAATGGTCCTTGTTGCACTGGGGAGAGAAGGAATTGCAAACATCACTAATGCCTATACTTCATGTTGCTCAGACACAGCCCTTGACATCCAAGGCCCTTTTGCTGGCCTTTTTCTTGAGGTTATTCTACTTATGGGATTTGAGAGCAGTTTGTGGAAGTTCTGGAGGGTTTTCTTCTTGGCTGACATTCAAAGGGGGATGTTTTTTGCTTGGATTACCAGGAGGTCGATATCTTGTTAACAGCGATGACAGATTGTAGGGACTCTAAGACAGCCTCATACCAAATGTGAAACACCCAATATATTTATGAAATCATTTAATCCATAATCACAGTGTATAATGAAAGGCGCTGGTGCTTTGGCATTGGCATTTACAAGGCCGACACCATGATATGTTTCTGTGAATTACAGATTCAGCGAACTGTGTAATTTATGAGTCATGAGAAAAAGGATCCATCTGGGCACTTCTCAAAGCTTGTTGAAGCAAGATGACATCTTTAATCAACATGAATATAAAAATCACACTATTGGGTTATTTACCTGTTCTGAGCAATGCCACATTCCTCTGGTCCCTACTGTTTTCTGAGGGATTGGGGAGTCAGAGAGGATAACATTCTTTTCAATTTTGCTGCAGAGATGCTATAGATGTGGTGTAATTATTGTCTTTTGCAATTCAGAGCCAATAGAGTTTGACTTGAAGGTCATTGCTTGTATTGACCTTGAAAAATTACTTGGGTTACCTTTCATCAGAGAGCTCAAGAGCCAAAATTTGGCCCTAAATGAAACTATAGAAAGAGCATCTTTGAGGTTTCTATGGACTCTGGGCCTTCTCAACATTTTCCATAATGGAATGCAACCCTTCTCTGAACTCTGGCCATGCTGATCTCTATTTCAATGGGTCATTACTGTGCTCACAGCTCTTTATTTCTTTATGACCACCTTAGAAAGGTCCCATATGTCGGCCTCTACAATTGCATTTCTGTGTTGCCTTTGGGACTGAAGGTCAAATTTAATATATATTCAACAAATCCATATTTTCCATTATCTGTGGTGTCTTTATCTGGAAGGTGCTGATAATAAGATTAATTTTTATGGTGGTCATGAGAGTGAAATGGTCAGCAAGTGTGAAGCACCAGTATATTGGTGCTCAGTTGATGTCAGTTGGAGTTCTTTCCCCATACCAGTATACATATTCAGTAGGTACTGCCAGGATATGGAAAGAATGCTGGGGTGTAGTGACATGCCCTCTCAGTTTTTATGGGTATAGGTGATGCTCAGAGCTTGTAGGATGAGCATTAGAAGAACCAGACACGCATTGGTTGCATATCATTGTAGCATGGGTTACATATACATTTTCTCTTGCTAGTCCATATTCTTTAAAGCCCACAATTTGAGGAAGAAAGGTATAATTTCACCTGTTAAGTTTCAGCTCCTCTTATGGCCCTCAAGTGCATGGCTCTCTGCTGTAGCATTTTATCCATACCATTCTTCTGGATTTTTGTATTAGAGCTAGATTTAGTATAAAGCACTTAAAGTGCTTTCTGTGAGTTCATGGTGGTAGTGGCTTGATCTTGGAATCCAGTTTTAGGTTTCCCTATGTATGCCTCCTCCCTACATTTGTTTCTTATTAGATTTGGGATGTTTGGGTGATTTGGTCTA
Source organism: Mustela nigripes (assembly GCF_022355385.1). Classification (NCBI taxonomy): domain Eukaryota; kingdom Metazoa; phylum Chordata; class Mammalia; order Carnivora; family Mustelidae; genus Mustela; species Mustela nigripes. The sequence goes on from NC_081558.1 coordinate 63,623,114, forward strand.
TGGTCAGAAGTGGCCAAGGGACCTGAAGATCACACCTTACAAACCTTAATCCAACCTTGGCATTCGCAAGTACACTTCTTTCTGGGATATAAGAATTGCTTTTTGATTGGATTATTTGTTATTTGGGTATTGAGTTTGCTAAGTTCTTTATAGATTTTGGACACTAGCCCTTTATCTGATATGTCGTTTGCAAATATCTTCTCCCATTCTGTCAGTTGTCTTTTGGTTTTGTTAACTGTTTCCTTTGCTGTGCAAAAGCTTTTGATCTTGATAAAATCCCAATAGTTCATTTTTGCCCTTGCTTCTCTTGCCTTTGGCGATTCCTAGGAAGATGTTGCTGCGGATGAGGTCGAAGAGGTTGCTGCCTGTGTTCTCCTCAAGGATTTGGATGGATTCCTTTCTCGCATTGAGGTCCTTTATCCATTTTGAGTCTATTTTTGTGTGTGGTATAAGGAAATGGTCCAATTTAATTTTTATGCATGTGGCTGTCCAATTTTCCCAACACCATTTATTGAAGAGGCTGGGCAGAAGACATGAACAGACATTTCTGCAAAGAAGACATCCAGATGGCCAACAGACACATGAAAAAGTGCTCCATATCACTCGGCATCAGGGAAATACAAATCAAAACCACAATGAGATATCACCTCACACCAGTCAGAATGGCTAAAATTAACAAGTCAGGAAATGATAGATGCTGGCAAGGATTCGGAGAAAGGGGAACCCTCCTACACTGTTGGTGGGAATGCAAGCTGGTACAACCACTCTGGAAAACAACATGGAGGTTCCTCAAAATGTTGAAAATAGAACTACCCTATGACCCAGCAATAGCACTAATGGGTATTTACCCTAAAGATACAAACGTAATGATCCGAAGGGACACATGCACCCAAATGTTTATAGCAGCAATGTCCACAATAGCCAAACTATGGAGAGAACCTAGATGTCCATCAACAGATGAAGGGACAAAGAAGATGTGGTATATATACACAATGGATTACTATGCAGCCATCAAAAGAAATAAAATCTTGCCATTTGCAAAGACATGGATGGAATTAGAGGGTATCATGCTTAGCGAAGTAAGTCAAGCGGAGAAAGATAACTATCATATGATCTCCCTGATATGAGGAAGTGGAGATGCAACATGGGGGATTAAGGGGGTAGGAGAAGAATAAATGAAACAAGATGGGATTGGGAGGGAGATAAACCATAAGTGACTCTTAATCTACAAAACAAACTGAGGGTTGCTGGGGGGAGGGGAGTTGGGAGAAAGG
>NC_081558.1:63624487-63763065 GCF_022355385.1 Mustela nigripes
TCGGAGAAAGATAACTATCATATGATCTCCCTGATATGAGGAAGTGGAGATGCAACATGGGGGATTAAGGGGGTAGGAGAAGAATAAATGAAACAAGATGGGATTGGGAGGGAGATAAACCATAAGTGACTCTTAATCTACAAAACAAACTGAGGGTTGCTGGGGGGAGGGGAGTTGGGAGAAAGGGGGTGGGGTTATGGACATTGGGGAGGGTATGTGCTATGGTGAGTGCTGTGATGTGTGTAAACCTGGCGATTCACAGACCTGTACCCCTGGGGATAAAAATATATTATATGTTTATTAAAAAAAAGAAAAAAGAAAAAAAAGAATTGCTTCTTACTCATGACCTAGTTGTGGGTCTTATATAAACAGAAATATAGAAATAGTAGGTCAACTTTTACTTTTTAGAAAGAGCCACCATCCCTGTTATCATTAGAGAAATAATTAATGGTACAGACACAGATATGATGATAAGAATATTCATTGCAGCTGTGTTTTATAAGAGGAATAAAAAAAGCAAAATTATAATTACCCATAATTTTTATTGAGATATCAATTTATTTGTAACCTTCTCCCAAAAAATTCCACTGCAAATCTCAGTCCAGAAGAAAACATTCTAAAGCCACTTCAGTCCTGCAAGTCATTTCAAGCACAGCAACTAGAATGGTTTCAAGAAGATGGTCGGTGGCAGGGCTGGAGGGGAAAGGGCCATATCTATAAAATACAAAACGTTTCCCCATCAACAGGAACCACCTTAAAAAATGGGAATCAGTCATAAAGCCTTGTACCTCCAATGTTCTCAGTACTGAGAAGAGAGTGAATGCCTGCACCTGAGGGGCAATGGGGTGGTGTGAGGAAGTGTGAGTCATCTGGAATCATACTGATATTTTCCACCCAAATTTCAAAATCTCCTACAAGTCTTAAAGTTTTATCTTTAAGAATTAATATTCATTCTCTGTTGTACTCCACATAATTCATACTTTATTTCAATATTTAGCAAGTTTGAAGTTACTGTTATTAAAGTGAAATTGATGTACCAAGAAGCTGTGCCAGATTTATCTTGGGCTTTGAAGACCTGTGGCCTTCTGGCAAGGGTCGGTTACCCTAATTTAAGGCCTGAAGGCAGGTGAAATTTATCTTTTATTAGACATATTCTCTGATACCCTATGAAAGGCTGATATGATGGTACCCCAGGCAGTGATAACTCTTGGTGAAGCAGTAATGCCAGCTATGGTGCACGTCAGAAGCAAAGGGACATGATGAAGAGGGCAGAAGGTGAGGATGCTCTCAGGAGAAGCATGGAGATAACCTGGCAAAGAGAAGGGGCCTGAGTCCTTGTGAGGACCAGCTTATTCACCTCTGTCTCACAAGAACATGGCCACTCTCCTTGTAGCCGAGTATGAATACAGGAAGAGCCTGTGATTCTGGGGGATGAAGTGGGTGCAGCACAGATCAAATGTGAGGACCAGTCAGTTGTGCTGGCTGTAGTCACAACAGAATGAGGAATGAGGGGACAATGGAATGAAGAGAAGTAAGACCTAGTTTAAGTAGTGGACTGTTTTTGAAGGAGATGGGAAAGTAGGGCTTGGTCTGCAAGTCATGTGGGGCCGGAGCAGAATTTCCATCTTGGTTGCAGGCCCTTCGAAGGTATAGTACTCAAGAGACACTTGCAGAGGGGGGCCAGACAGGCTGGCCTTTGGTGGGAGAAGGATTACATTCAGGCTTTACCTAAAATCAGAGGCTGAAAAAGATGGCCTCCCAACTCCATTGCAGCCCCTGGATTTCTCTGGTTTTAGGAGGACACATCAAGGGTGGCACTGGAACTGAGTCTGTGGACTGATTTGTGTGCAAGGGTGGAGGGCCAGCAACCAGGAAGAAGAGGAAAGGAGAAAACAGATAAAAGGTAAGAACACAATCTCAAAGGCAGAGGAGTCTAAGAGTAATCACTAGCCCAGGAGTGGTAAGAGAGGGTACTCAGAAATGATTGTATTTCTGGCGGTGCATGTCATTAAAGGAAAGCAAGAGGTTGGCTTTCAGCATAGTTTCAGCTTGGGGATAATGAGACATCATTTGGTAAAAACCAAACATGTTCAGGCATAGATTTACTGCGAATGAATCACACAGATGATCAGCTTGAGGTTGAAAAGAGGTTTGGGATTTTTCAGAGCTTCATAATTCATTAGAATGGCCTGGTCTTCCAAGCAGATAGACAATTCCTTTTTAAACTTCTTTTTATGAGAAGAGAAATATGGGTTTGTTTTTGTACAGGAGGCCTGGTTCCCTTCTTTCATTGTCATTATTTTAAATATGAAACATAGTTGGACAAGTAATGGTGAGAAAACATGGGGTGCATGAAATATGTAGGCAGAGGCTGAGGAATTTATGACTTTATGAAATTCCTTTGAAGTCACATAACTGCATCTAGCATTTTACATAATAAAATGTACTGTAGAAGTAACTCTTTCTGATATAAAATAAGTATTCAAGAATTATATGTAATACTATGAGAAAAATACTATCTATATTCTGCACCTAAAAATCCTTTAAAAATTCATTTGTTTCAAAATGGGATATTTTTGATACAAACATGAAGAATATATTTGGATGTAACTAGGCTGCTTGATGCTCACTGTGAATGTCCAAGTGAATAATTCTTTTTTTTAAATTCTCATTTTCCATTCATTGGAAATCTAACAACTAATTCCATGTTGAACACTATAATCTTTATGGGACCCATTGAGCACCCTGTCCTCTACAAGAGATGCCTGCTAGCTATATGGTCTCTATCTTAACTTTTTTATGGTGGCTTAAGTTTGGAGAATAGCAAACAAACTTCCTGAAGAAAATCCATATTGTAGATTTTCCTGTGTTTGCTTTATGTAGGAAGATAGTAAAATAATTCACTGTATTCTGAGGTTGTGGTGGGAGGTGTCATCATCATCACCATAATCACATCATCATCATCATCACCATCATATCACCACTGTCGCCATCATCATCACCACCATAATTTTAAAGACATGACATGTTTATTTACTCATATATTCATATATTGATGTAGTACTGTGTTAGGTATTGGACAGTCACAGAATCAGCTTTAAATAGTTGCTGATTCTTCATCTTCCTATCATTGTAGGGAAGATGCAGGTGTCAGGCAAGTCTGCAAGTACACCAAATAGAATATAGTTGGTGCAAGGTATATGCGTTGAACCAGCTCAAATGAGTTCTAAACATAAGTTGCTATTATAAACAAATAAATAAGTAAATAAAAATTATAGTAGCAAAGCTATACAGAAGACCCTGGGGGTTCCAAGCTAAATAGGAAAGATTATAGCTTCGTGATGTTATCTATGGGAAACCCAACTCTTGAAGCTTGAACTAGGTAGCTGATTAATATCAGATTTTAGAAACTCAAGGGAGAAGTCTGCCTGAGATTGCTGCTTTTATTGCCATTATGTCAACATCTTGCTGTATCTGTGCTCAAAGGAAAGCAATATTTTAATAAATCAAGAACATTTTGCACACCTCAATCTTCATTGGACCTGCTCTGTTATAAACTGTGACCTGATTTCAAAAGTACAGCTGTTTAATCATGATAGCTAAAGGGTGGTATGAACCAGACCACCACACCAGGAGAGAGTCTGAGCTGGAACTGACATTTAGCTCAATCTTTTGCTGGGTAACTGCACAAGTTAGTCTCTCTGAGCATCAGTTTCTTAATGTAAGGCCTGTTTGGTTTGTAAAGTTTATTATGTGGATCAACTGAATAAATAAAGGTAAATATATTCAGAAAACTGTTAAGTAGTATCCACACACTACTGATTATGTAAGTAGTATTACATACTACTGATTATGTCTATCTATTTTTATAGTTTTACTGATATTTTAACATCCTTCATTATTCTACTTTTAAAAAGTATTCTTAAATATTATCTGGATTAATTTGAAATTATTTTGTCAGTTTTTCCAAAGTATTTGGTTGCTACTTTCATTTTTATTGTATTAAATTTATATACTAATTTGGAAAGGATTGGTGTCTTGACCATGTAGATACTTTAATTTGATAGTGATATATTGAATATTTTAATAGTTTGATTTTACATTCCATGCTGAAATTTTACTATTTATTTATTTTGCTTCTCAGATTAATAATATTTATCTTTTAATTAGAAATCTAACATATTTATATTTGATATGAGAACAGATGTATCTGGGTTTAAATATATTATTTTATTTTGGGCTTTTATTTGTTAAATTCTGTAACCCTTTTTTCTACTTTCTTTTTTGTCTAAATATTTAAAAAAATCCACTTTCCTTTATTTGTAAGTTTACATAGTATTTACATTCTTTTAGCGGTTACTCTAGAAATTACTCTAGGAACCATAACCTTATCACAGTCCAAATGACATCTTACTCTCACTCCAGAAAAGACAATGACCTGAGGACACTTCTATTCTGTTCACTTACAGAACTTAAAATAAACACTGAATAGTTCTTATGTCACCTCTTACATTTTCTCAACCCTCTCTCCTGTCTGCATGAACCTGTCCAGAACTCATGTATCCATAGCCCAGGAATGTGAGGAGATTAATGACCAATGGGGGACAGACGCTGTTGAAGAAGTATGTCTCTTGCCTTTCCTGTGGACAATTGTGGGTAGTTTCTCAGTAGTCCCTGGTGAGACTGAGTCCTAGCTGTCCACAGAAGTGAACTGCTCATTAATGAACACTTTTATTGGCTTTAACTCCTTTCTTGTTTTGCTCTCCTTAGTGATCCCTCTTTCCTGCAGTTATTACTGAACAAATTGCATTTATATATACATATGTGTGTGTGTGTGTGTGTGTGTGTGTATACACACACACATATTTATTTATTTTTGGTCTCACAATCTGCTTTATGGAGGGGAGGGCCCACCATAGGCTAAGACATTGTATATTTTAGTTATGTATCTTAACCTCATGTATTTACCTCTTTCTTTGCTCTTCATTCCTTTTTGCACACCTAACATTCCATGTAAAATAATTTACTTTCTGCTTGAAGTATCTTATTTATACCTGGAGGGTATACCTGGGACTTCTGGCAATACAGTCCGTAAGCTTTGTCTGAAAATATCTTTATTTTGCCTTTTTTCTTAGAGAAATAACTTGTTTTTCTGGGTATGAAATTTTAGTCTGATAGCTATTTTCTCTAAACACAATGAGAACACCATTCCACTTCTGTTCTCTATTGTTGCTGTTAAGAAGTCACCTGCCACTGACTGTCATTTGTTATTTTTTCCTTTCCTCTGGTTACTGTTGTAATTTTTTTGGTCTCTTTTTCTGCAGTGTTGCTATGAAATGTCCATATGTGAACTTTTTTTCCATTAATTCTATTTGAGGCTTTTTCAGCTTCTTGAATCTGTAAATTGATGTTTTCAGTCAGTTCTAGAATATTCTTTTTTTTTTTTTTTAAAGATTTTATTTATTTATTTGACAGAGATCACAAGGAGGCAGAGAGGCAGGCAGAGAGAAAGGAAGGGAAGCAGGCTCCCTGCTGAGCAGAGAGCCTGATGCAGGCTCCAGCCCAGGACCCTGGGATCATGACCTGAGCTGAAGGCAGAGGCTTTAACCCACTGAACCACCCAGGCGCCCCAGTTCTAGAATATACTTAATCATTCCTTTATTGTCTCTGCTCCACTCTTTCTCTCTTTTCCTCCTTGGATTCCAAGTAAATATATTAGACCCTCTTATTTTGTCTTTTGTCTCTTTTTCTCTGGTCTGTTATTTCTATCTCATTGTCTCTATGTGTTGTGTTGTATTTAATATATTCTCCCTATCAACCAAGTTGCTGTTCCCTCTTTAGCAAAGTAGACTCTGCCCTTAAATTTTTGGTAATTGATTTTTTTCATTCTTAATTTATATCTGGTCCTCTGAAAAGAGGCTTTGTCAGTTTTTATAGTTCTTAATTATTGTCCAAAACTTTTAAACTTGGCTTTTATGTCTTTGAACCAGTAAGCCTACGTTTGATAATTATAACAGGAAATCTTTGAGAATCTGTGTGTTCTGTCTTTGCTGGTTCTTGGTTATAGTGATTTGTTTTCGTGCGTGTCTGGTTTTCTTTGTGTGTTGCATGCCATACCTAAATTATTTTTAGGAATAATTATTTTTTTGTTGCTTTTGTTTGATAATTTCTCTTTTCTTAAAAAAAATATTTTGCCCAGAGTTTTAGGGAGATTTTGTCTGAATCATTTAGATTTCCATTTAAGAAGTGGAAGCTCCATTCAAGTTTTTGATCAGGAGATGACATCATTTTGTGTCAAGTTTAAAAAATATCACATTGGCTACTATGTGCAGGTTGGAAGCAGGGCAAGATTGGTAGCAGGGAGACCAGTGAGGAGGTCTTGTCACTGACCAGTGAGAGATGAAGGTGATTTGGACTAGAATGGGTGAGATGGAGAAAAGTAGACAGATTTATTCCTGATATAGAACCATCAGGAATTTATATTAGACTTATAAATAAATAATAATGAATAATATAGCTTTAAGGATGACTTCTATAATTTGGTTTTAGTAACTCAGTGGAGATTGTGCCATTACTAAGAAAGGAGAGACTGGTCACTTCCTGTTTAGTTTCATATCCTTTCTGCATCCTACCCATGGTATATGTTCTATGTTGTGAGACCCCCTATTTCTCAGTCCCCATTGTCAGCTAGATTTTGGTATGTTCAGCCAATGAAAGCAGTGGCAGAAGACTAATTAGCAAGAGGAAGAATTAGGCCAGGAGTATTTGCTTTCATTCTGCATCAGCTAGCCCCAGGTAGGCTGTGTCTCTTCTATGGCCCAGTTTCTGTCAGCCTTCATGGTCCCAAATATCCCTGGATGGTGCTCCTTCTGGACTCCCCTCCATCTCTCCTTTCCTTCCCGCCCTTCAGGTGGTGGTGACTTCCTGCCATGGCCAATCTGCAGGTGGTTTCACCATTATGTTTTCCATAGCCTGTCTTGCCAATTCCTGGTATTAAATTCTCTCTTTTGGAAAGACCTAGATTGATTCTGTTTTCCTCACTGGAATATAACTGATAAACCTGGGTTAGGACCAGGTTCATTGGAGGGAGAGGGGAAAATAATTTCCTGACATTTGTAGTGTCCTATAGATACTAAAGTGGAGATGTCAAAGAGTGAGTCTACCTTGACATCTTCCTTCATGGGAGAGGCCATGTTATAATACTGAGCATTTCTACACAGACCTGTCTAGGAACATCAGGAAGACATATAAGGCCCAACAGGTCTTGAAATCAGAAAAACTTAGGTTCATTTCCTGTTTCATCACTGGTATTAGTGAGAGTTAAAGTATAGCAAAAAAAAAAAAAAAATCCTCAAATGTCTGCAGCTTAACACCATAGAAATGCAATGCAGCTATCCTCCAGCGTCCCTCTCCCCTGCAAATAAATAAATAAATAAATAAATATGCAGAGATGTCAAGAAGGTGGCTGTACATAGATCCAGAACTCAGGGGAGAGATGAAGAAGAACTCCTTTGCATGCTGGTGACTTTCAAAGTTAGGGAGAGATTATGTAATATATAGAGAGAACACAGAGAAAGAAGAGGAAGGATTCTGGATGGCCCTGGGGAATTTTTTCAAATGGAGGAAGAGGAATCTGAAAAAGGGAACTCAAAATGGTGAACCAGGGAGATAAGAAGAAAGTCAGCAAAGTGTGGAGTTGTTGAAAAGAAGAAGGGAGTATGACAGGAAAGAGAGGAGATGTCAAAAGTCTGCAGGTGGTCTAGTAACATGAGATGAAAACATCTGCTGGACATGTGGACATGGAGCTCACTGATGGCTGTGGCTGAGAGCAGCTGTATGGGAGGGCTGAGGGTTGGAGTGGGTTGAAAGAACACGAAAACAGCTCTTTTGCGAATGTTTGCTACAAAGAGAAGCAGTTTCTCAGCCTCTTTCTCATTATTGCCCCTTAAGGAGCCTCTTTAGACATTTTTCTCTAATTGCTTCTATCCCCTGAAATTTCAAACCACAGGTACACTGTGTATCTGTTTATGTCCTATATGTGTATTGTTACTGATACATAAAATGAGTACAATATATTTTCACTTCCTGAAAAATCAGTTTTACATGGTATCATCCCTGCTGAGAATACTCCATCTTAGCCTAATAATTTCTTAACATCTACAACGGGGCTCAAATTTTCTATTTATTTATTTTTTTGTGAAGGGCTAGTTAGTAAATATTTTAGAGACCATATGTGGTATCTGGCCTCTGTCACCTATTCTTCTCTTTGTCTTTTTTTAAAAAAAAATTCTTTAAAAATAATAATAAGAAAACACAATTCCTAGCTTGCTGGCTGTATGAAAACCGACTGTGGGCCGGGTTTGGCTCACATTCCATAGTTTGCCACCTCCCTGATTTGTAACGATGAAATCAGCCAAATTTCAGAGTTAAAATAAACACGTTTTTGCAGGGTTTTTTTGCATGGCATTTAGAAATATATGATTTAGTTATAGATTTGAAAGCCTACACGGAGTTCACTCATTTATTAGCCAAATCATGATTGACAACTTCTTATGTGCGGAAGGTATGAGTAATTTTTATATTATGGCAAAACAACCAACTAAATAACTGAGTATTAAAATGAGTCAAGGGTCGACTGGGTGGCACAGTCAGTTAAGCGTCTGACTCTTGATTTCAGCTCCGATCAGGATCTCAGGGTTGTGAGATGGAGCCCTGGGGTGGGCTATGCACTGGGCGGTGGAGTCTGCTTGGGATTCTCTCCCTCTCCAGGTGCTCCTCCTCTGCTTTCTTTCCTTCTTTCTTAAAAAAAAAAAAAAAAAAAAAAAAAGCCGAAACAGCCAGTGATGTGCTGAATACACCATGGGTTATAATTGGGGGAAGGCTGGAGTGCAAGAGGGACCAGCTTAGGTCTGGGATTAGAGACTTGTGTATGCATCTGCACTGACCTTGGTCTAGTTCCATGACCTCGAACAAGTCACTTAACCTTCTAAAGTCTCAGTGTCCTTAACTCACAATGCAGGTGTTAATAAGCCACTGGGAAGATTAACTATAGTAAGAGCACAAGGTGCCTGGTGTCTCATAGCAGCTCTGTAGTGTTAGTTTCCTTTTTCTCTCCTTTGCTCTTAATGTGACTGAAGAGGGTCTTATGAGCATTGTGAACTATGTCCAAAAATCAAATATATAGATCTGTTTCAGAGTTCGAAGACAATGGTGGCAAGCTGTTTCTATCGTGAGGATGCTGTTGGAATTAAGGAGGTGTATACAGAGCACCTGTAGGAAAAGAACCACCCTGACAGTCTGGTTTGGGACGTCTTGGGGCACCCGGGAATATGCATTTCCCAAGCTTCCAGCTGACTCTGATGCAGGTGGTATCTGGGTGCTGCACTTTGAGGATTACTGCTTTATTATTAAACAGGAAAGCCTGGCTGAGGTTCCAATATCCCAGAAAAATGTAGTTTCCCACCAGTTTTCCTGAGACTCCAGCCATGAGAGGGGGAAAATTTTAGGGTCTGGGGCAGAGGGGGGTGGTATTTAACCTAAATGTCAGACTGGACTCTCTGCTGGGGTGAGCACTTTAAACAGGCTTCAAGAGAAACAAAGTCTAGCTTGATCCAGGCCCCGGTTGACATCCCAGGTGTTGCCTCAGGAGCTGGGGCCCGCAGACAGATGCAGTCCTAACACGTTCTGGGTTTTCTACTTGAAGATCCTGGACAGTGGAGGATTCTGGAAAAGGGGTCAAAGTCAGGAGGAGGAGGATGGCAAGAACTAAATGGGGTTCCAGGGTCTGGATCACAGTCCAATTTTTTATGCTGGGAAAGGTGGTGTTGAGACAGCCAGTTTACCACTCATTAGTTGTGTGCTAACTTTACCAGCCTTCATTTTTCAAATCTGTGAAATGGGATTGTAAATTCCTCCTTCAGAGTGATGCCGTGAGGATGATATCAGGTCTTGAAAGCACCCGCTATGGCACCTAGCACATCATACATTCTCAAGGTACAGGGATGTTTACTACCATCATGGCAGGGTGGAGTTCTTCCCGCTAAACCCTAGAGAGCTGATCTGGAAATCAGACTTAGGCTAGTATGCCAATGGCTGGGGAAGGGTCAGCTCCCAGGCTGCGTAGGCAACCATGTTTTATGGCAGTGGAGTAGACCGTGAACATTGATGAGAGGAATGTGAACCAGCAGTGGCCCTCACTGTCCTGGACAGAAGAGACCCAGAGTCTGTGTGGCTGAGCCTGCCTCATCAGGGGACAGCAAAGCACATGTATAGAGCTGGACTTCAGGGCCCGGGCCAGCAGAGGTGGCCTGCCTTACCTGGGACTGGGATTTCCAGAACCATCCATCATTTGGGATTCACTCCCCGAGACTCTGCCCTTTTGGATTGCGGCCAGAGTTGGGAATGTGCATTTACTTTAAAGCAACTCTTCCCCTTGCCTATGACCTCACCTCCCCCTCCTGTTCCCCCCCTGAAAAACATTGTCCTGGGGGGTGGCAGACAGTTATGTGGAGTGGGGTTCTCAGCTTTTTGTGTTTGTAACCCTCTGGTGGATTTGGGGCAGCACACGGTGAGGGTGCTAGAAGTCAGTCTGGCACCAGCAAGCCAGCCACCCCTCCAGCATAACCCCCAACTGTATACAATGTCTCATGCTGCCTTGGAGCATCCACCACCCCCTAGTCCCTGGTCTGCTCCTCAGAATCATGCTTCTGTTTAAGCTAAATGGTTACTGCCCTTACTATGTTCTTGAATACAGCTGGAGACACAGTCCTCACATTCTTCCTCTGAACACTGTCTGACTTTCTGCTGTGCCTTCTCCCTGTTCTCCTCAGCAAGCGGCGCTTCCTTATGTTGTCCTGCCTGGCTCAGACAGGGCAGCGGGTGGACAGCAATGCATATCCCCTGTTGTGGGAGGAGTAGGTCTTTCACAGTGATCAGCAAGCAGTTGGGGGCACACTTGTGCAGCTGCTGTTTTCTGGGGTGTGGGGGTTGAGAGCCCTTGACCCAGACAGGTCGACGGAGACACACGCAGAGCCCTAGAGTGGGAGCTGAAGTGGATAGAGACAGATGAAGCACACTGCTGTGGAAGGGCAAAATATTTCCCCCAAAAGCCTTTTTTACAGAAGGCAAGCAATTTGCAAACCATTCCCAAGTCAAGCTGTGGCCTCCGTGTCTGGCTTCCCTGATCGCCTGTGGGGTGGGAGTATATCCACATATGCGGATGGACTCCACAGAGCCGCTGCTCAGCTGGATTGTTACAAGGATGCTGGATCTTTCCAGCTGGGGGGTCCAGCTTTAGCTGTTAAGATATGAATTGATATGAGCCTTCAGAATTGACTTTGGCTTCTCCTCTGGGGTTCCAGATTATCCCCTGTGGTTCTCTCTTGTCTGTTGGCAAAACTGCAGTGTGTTCATGTTAATTGGAAGTGTCTGACTAACCCTGTTTCCTGATGTCATTATGAACGTTAGATGACAATTATTATTTGCAAGAATTTCAATCAAAAAAAAAAAAAACCATACCCCTTATAAACAAATGTAAAGTTAACATTGTGTGGAAATGGCTTAATCTTAAAACCAAAGACATGAATGTCTGTCTGTCAGCTACTTTGCCATCTGCGTGGTTTTGGAGACATGAAACAGTTAAACACACTGCCCCAAATGTGCTAACTTTTCACACACTGTTGAGTGAATCTCCGATGTTTAAAAGAGGTTGCATCCATTTTCCTTGGGAGTTTGCAGAAGGAAATAATGGCCGGTAGATTTTTCAGGACCCACAGGCCAGCTCTATTTAAAGTCAGCTCGACGTTGCTGTCACCCAAGCAATGATCACTGGCCTGGTCTTTGAATGGACTATAGACCAGTTTTATGGTGGGCTTCGCAGAGTCACATGTGCATGAGGAGCAAACTAGACCTGCTTGGTACGGCCCCATTAGAAGTTGGAAAGGAGCAACTTGAACCTGTTGAAATTACTTGAAAACTTCTTACATTTCTGTCAACATACCTCTGTGGGAAAGGTTTATCTACTATGAGTCTATGAATGTTATTAAAACAAAACAGATAAATAATTGGATATACTTTATTCCTTGTAAATCGCATGGCCAATCCAATTTAGGGTACCAAATCCATTTGTTACATTAAAACCTTTAAATGGTGATGTACATGGTGTTTGTTCAAAAGGTGCTCTAGGTGCTTAATGTGGGGAATTGCTAACTCATAATTTTTGGTTTAGTTGTAAGTGTGAGATGACAACGTTACAACTATAATAATGATTCTCTATGTTCATTGCTTTTAGGCATGCTTCCAATGAATTTGATACACAGATTTTTGTTCTTTCCCCTGTCTTATTGGTTCTGATTATATTTGTCAATGAATTGATATATTTATTGTTATGTAATTTTGTACCTGCTGAATCTAATCATAAAACATTTGGACTTATATTTGTACATAAGTGTCTGTTTTTTCAAAATTTCATTTTTCTAGTAATTCACTTTTATTGTGTTTTATAAAACTGTAAGTCGGACTGGAATTTAAAGAAAAAGGTTTTTTTGTTTGTTTGTTTGTTTGTTTTCTACTACAAGAGAATCAATTCTGTAGGAGTAGTTCTCAAATGAGATCCATAGAACAAAAAATACATCCAAATCATTTTGGGGCTCTTGATGCAGATTCCCCAAAGCAGAATCTCCAGGAACAGCCTCAAGCATTTACACAAGCTACCTAGGGTATTCTGAGTCTTACTTGAATTTGGTAAAGAGCTGACTATAACATGTCTGTGTATTATATGATAAGCATTGCACTAGGTAGTTCTGTATTTTAGGATTCTTGGAGAGCTGACATACAAAGGAAAGCAGAATTGTCTTAGAAGTACCACATCCATCCCTGACTGCTTTACTCAGAACTGATCTTCAGGTAATTTTCAAACTCTAGACAAGAATAGAATCCTAGGTGGTATCTAGGGAAACATTGTTCCAGACCATAGTCTTTCAGTTTTTATTTTTTATTTATTTACATTGTGGCCAATGTAAATGCCCAGTGTGATGGACTGTTGGCAGTTAATTGCCAAATATTAGAGAGAATGCTCATAGCCAATGCATTTATTAATATGATTGGCTATTTGCCTTGACAATCTCAACGACTGAATTGAGTCAAATTGTGGCCCTCTTGTAGTGTTTTTTGATAGTTCACTATTGAGGAATAGGGAAATATGTTTGAAACTGAATTTAATCATCCCTCCAACCCCTCTCCCCAAATCCTCTTCTCAATTTCCTTGTTTTATCATGAAAAAAACCTGTTCCTCCTTATTTGGATTATAGAAGTAGACTCCATACTCAGTAGTTGTCAGAATTTTATTTTAAGAAAGAATCTAAAAATATATCCCATGGCTCAATGGCCCATGGCTGTCTCCTAGTGGCAATCTTAAGACCATTACTTTCACTAACTTGTATCCCCCAAATGACTCTGATTCCACAACATGCTCTTGAGAATTACATATATTGCTTAAAATTTTGTGGGGAGATGGAGAAGAGGATTCTGAATTTGGAGTCAAAATTAGAAAAGGCTCTTCTAATTTAAGATTATAAAGTAATTTACCCATGTTTCCTTGAATTACATTTATGTCATATTAAAAATTATTTTTTTCAGTGTTCTAAAGTTCGTTGCTTATGTACCACACTCAGTGCTCTATGCAATACGTGCCCTCCATAATACTCATCATCTTACCCAATTCCCCACATCCCCCTACAAAATCCTCAGTTTGTTTCTCAGAGTCCACACGCTCTCTCATGGTTTGTCTCCCCCTCCGATTTCTCCCCACCCACTTCTCTCTGTCTCCCAATGTCTCCTGTGTTATTCCTCATGCTCCTCAAGTAAGTGATATTATTTAAAAAAATTTTTGTCTTTAACATATTTGGACTTTACTTTTTTTTCTGAAATATAGCTCAATTTCTACCCCCCACACCCCGCTGCCCCCAGAGGGTTACTTGGTTGTTTTCAAGCAGTGGTCCTTAGACATGGGCAACTTTGTCACACAGAGGCCATTTGGCCATGTCTGGAGACATTTTTGGTCATAACAGCTTGGGGGTGGGTATTATTAGCATCTACTGGATAGAGTCCAGAACGCCACTAAAAAGCATCCAATGCCCAGGATAGCCACCCAGGACAGGGAGTTTTCCAACCCAGTAGTGCCAAAGATGGGAAACTTTATTCTAAAATCATTTATCAAGTAATCCACATTCACCTTACTGATTTGAGATGCTACATTTATCATACATCAGATTCTTAAAACCATTTGGGTCTATTTTTATGCTTCCCATTATGTTTCTTTGGTTTTTCCATATATCCATGCATCACTAACACATAGTGGCTTTATTTTATATAGTAGCTTTGTAATATCTTTTTAGTATCTGGAAGATAGTCTCTTTTTGCTCATCAGTCTTCCAACTTATCCTGGAAACATTTTTCTCCTATGTTAAAACTAGAAAATCAGCCTATTGACTTCTAAAAGCACTCTTTGATATTTTTATGGAAACCTGTTAAATTAATAAATTAGCTTAGTGAGATTTGACGTTATGATGTTGAATCATCTTATTCAGGAACACAATATGATGCTTTTCCATTTTTTCAAATCTTCTTTTACTAGTTTTGAAAATTTCTGTCTTATAGTCCTTGAATATTGTTGTCTTGTTAAAACTATTACCAAGACTATTTAAAAAAAAATAACCAAGACTATTTTTTGTCATAGATTTCTTGTTTAAATGGAGTTTCTTTTTTCATTTTATCGTCTCACTGTTGGCTGTTTATATAACTGAAAGCCATTGGTTTCAGCATTTTAAGTCTGCCCCTTGCTAACTTATTACATCTCTAATGACTTGTTGCAGTTTTCAGTCAGTTTAGGGGAGAAGAATTTCCACGTGTGCAACCATATCATCTGTAAGCAAAATATCAATAAGTCTTTTCAATTTAATCCTGTAATATCTTTGTGTTTTCTGATTACATTAGGTAGTACCAGAGTATAATGTTCTAGTATTGAACAGTATTATTAACAGTATTATTGTGATAATAGTGGGTGGAGTCAGGGTGCCATTGGACATCCTTGTATTGTTCCCAACTTTAGTGAGAATGTCTCTGGTGTTTCTCTGTAAGCGTGAGGCTGCCATGTGGGCTGAGGAGAACACCTTTTATTCAGTCAAGTTACCTCCATCTATACATATGTATTGAATGTTTTTGTTATTTCTTTTTCATATCAAGAATGATTGTTGAATTTTTTCAAGTGTGATTTCATGGTCTATAGTGAGGATTACATGCTTTTTGTTTTTATTTATATACATATGATGGCTGATAGTAACAGACTTTCTAATACTGGACCATCTTTGACCAAATCTTCTTGGTCGTGATATATTGTTGTTAGTGTGTGTCACTGGCTTTTTAAAAATTTTTAATAAGGATTTTTGTATTCACACATATAAGTGGTTTAAGGTTTTCTATTTTGGGTAATCTTTGCTGGGATTTGATATCAGTATGATAATCACATAGTTTTAAAAATGTCAACATTTTCTTTCTTTCTTTTTTTTCTATATTCTGAAGTAATACTTCCTTGTGAAAACCTCTGAACCTGAGGCTTTTTTGGAAGTTGGTAAGTTGATGGCTTTTTTTGGTATTTTCTATGGAAGTCAGTTTGTTTAGAGTTTCCATCATTCCTAGCATTAGTTTTGGTAACTTACGCTCTCCTAGGAAAATATACATTTCATTTGGTTTTTTATAATCTTGAGTAATACAGTCTAGTGTTAATATTTAAATATTCTCTCTTTCTCTAGTTATTTATACTTAACCCTTTTTCTTTATTTTTTTGGTAAAAGCATTTTTATAATAAATTTCTTAAAAAGCATTTTTGTACATTTTTTGGGGAAAAATAAAGATCCATTTTCTGTCTTCAGGAAGTAGAGTTCATACATCAGTGAGGCTTATCATGTTAGTTCTGTTAGTTAGGTCTTTTTTTGTCCCATTTGCCTTTGCCCAGAGTACTTCCAGGGGCGGTATGTCATTAGAAGGGGCCCAGCAGGGCCTTCAAAGCCTATGACCTAGAAGGTTCCCACTCTTGCCTGGGTCTAGGGTAGCACTACCGTTATATAGAGATCAGAAGAGTTAGAATTAAAGAGACTGACAAAATGAAGTATAGGTGAGAAACAGCACTTTGGAACTGTTAACTACCACTGGTAACAAATTGTGTATAAATTGATAGAACACTGAGATATTGTTGCATAGCAGAAAGTCTACTAGAGGGATACACCCAGCAGAAGCATGCAAATACAGCTACTCAGAATTAATGCAAGGATTTCAGAACAGTCTTGGTTGTAAAAGCTCCAAACGACAAAGTCAACCGTCCATTGACACTAGAATGGATAAATAAATTATGGTACATTCATTCATTCAGGGGAATACTATGTAAAAATGAAAATGATCTACATGCAATGATATGGATCAGTCTCACAAACAATGCTGAGCCAAGGAAACCAGACCTAAAAGCATATGAGAGGTACAATTCCATTTATATAAATTCAAACACAAGCAAAGTGATGTCTGGGGACAGAAATCATTATATTGGTTGCTTTTGAGGAGGAAGGAAGAATTCCTTTTCTGTTTTTTAAGATTTTATTTATTTATTTGAGAGAGAGAGAGCATGAATGAGTGGAGGGGTGGGGAGGGGCAAAGGGAAAGAGAAAAGCAGACTCTCTGCTAAGCAGAGAGCCCAACATGGGGATGGGATCATGACCTGAGCCAAATGTAGATGCTTAAACAACTAAGCCACCCAGGCACCCCAGGAGGGATTTCTTACGGGTTGCAGATGAAGGTGGCTTCTGGTTGGGAACGTTGTATTTCTGAAATCTGGGTGGTGGACAGATAGTTTTCTTTTCTTTTTTCTTTTTCCTTTTTTTTTTTTTTTTTTTTTTAAGATGGGCCATCAACCTGCATGTGTATTATTCTGAACTTCTCTCTCCAAAGGTTACAGTTCAATTAAAGATTTATTTATTTATTTATTTGACAGAGAGAGATCACAAGTAGGCAGAGAGGCAAGGAGAGAGAGAGAGAGAGAGAGAGAGAGGAGGAAGCAGGCTCCCTGCCAAGCAGAAAGCCCAATGGGGGACTCAATTACAGAACCCTGAGATCATGACCTGAGCTGAAGGCAGATGCTTAACCCACTGAGCCACCCAGGCGCCCCTACAGTTCAATTAAAAAGATTACTTAAAAACATCATAGGTTTCCATATATGTCAGGTTTTCCCTGACCTGAGTTATCAGCCATCTTTGACAACTCTCCTGACTCTTAACCTTCTGTGTTTCCTTGCTCAGAGAACTGAGGAAGGGTGGGGTGGGGTGGGCGGCATCTGTGTCCATACTCTGCAGTAGCTCACCCACAGTCACAAATAAATAACTGCCTCTGCTTTCCTCCTAGTGGACTTGGGAGGACCATGTTATGTAGACCAAGAGGGCCAGGCCAGGACTGGGTGGCATCCTTGAAAAATGCATGGACCCACATAACAAGTACAAGCCTCTGTCCCAGGAGTGAGTGGATCCAGTGGATAAAGTTCAGGTTGCAGTGGGCAGCTGAGTCAGGTTCAGGAAGTGGGAGATGAAAGTAGCAAGATAGGAGCCTGCAGATCCTGCCTGGAGCTGGGGGTAAGTACAGAGGTCAAGCACAAGGTTGAAGGGGGTCATGCAGTGCTGCCTCCTTGGAGCTGTGTGGGTTACTTGGTGAGGAGAAGCTGGAGAGAGGGGGCAGAGGATAAGAACCTGATCTAATGATACCTTCTGTATTTTAATCCTGCAAAGGTCTTAAAATGCTATTTGTTCCAAATTCAGGCTTCAAAATGGATAAAAACAAGCATGCATGCCTCACGGCACACACAGTAGCCACTGAATGGAACACCTGGTTGTTAGCATCTTCTCTAGGGAGGGAAAACAAAGCTTTTCTGGCAAGGTGCTCATACCACTGCTACCATGGTGCAGTGAGAGCTTAAAATAACCCAAGAGACTATTGGGGATGGAGGGGGCTTGTACTGAAGTTTGTTCGTCTTTGAATTAATGTTAAGGCCACAATAAAACACAAGGAGAGAATGTTTTGCAAAACCCAGGAAGTTATAAAATATTTTTATTCCAGAACAGTTCAGTCGGTGCTAAAATGTTAATTAAATCAGCAGATGGTTAGCTACTCCTCTTTGCAAGTTCAATGATATAATTCCAGAATTAAAAAGACTGACAAATTTCATATACATTTATCTATTCCATTTTGCCACTTAGAGATACGAGACATGTCTTTCGAGTCAATTTTATAAACATTGACTCGCTCTCACCAACCCTCCCCACCGCCCCCAAGTATGCTTGGCAATGGAATAGCTTTGGGGTCCAGAGGATTGGGATGACTTCATACAGTTTCTTTTGTTTTCTTTTGGATCATGAACTCAGCTTTTCAGATTGATGGATGAGGTGTTTTTCAGCCATGTCACAAATGGAAGAAGTGAAAACAGAAAACATGTCCAGAGTCACGCAGGTGGGCACTCTCAGAGCTAGAACTGGAACTGGGGTGTTCTTGTAGCCACGGAGGCAGGCTTAGTCACTGGATGGGAGTCAGACGTGTTTGCTCAACTGCGTAAACCATCCAGTCACTGAAAATCATTTAAGAGTCACTAGGTAAGTCAGGTATGGATAGAACACGCGAACAGGAGCCAGAGTGTCTCATTTATTGGTGTTTAGACTTAATCTGGAGATAGAAGAAAGCAATAGAAGTCCTTATCTCTGACAGAGGCAGGGCAGGGCAGGCCAGCAAATTATGATATAGAAACAACAAGGGGCACTGGATTCATCCCCTTCTCTTTTTAAATTTATTCTTAACAAATGTGATTTATGAATCCCAGGTGTTTTTTTTTCGGTCCCATTATAGAACGCAGCTATCAATCTTGCGCCCTGACACCATAATTTTGTTCTAAGCCAGTTTCTCTATTCTTATGCATTTCCTGGCCACATTTGTGCACCCACTTGTCAGTTCCATAAATCATCATAGATAAGCGAATCCTTCTCTTAACCTTTTGGAAAGATAACATGACCAATATTTTCTGAACATATTTTGCCAGGTTTGCTGTGGGGAGATAAATGTGGCCTGTCTTGACAGTGCATCACTAAACAATAGCATGATTTATGAGGAGGAGTGGGGCTTGTTCATTGTGGGTAACCCAAAGACTTTTCAAATGTCTTCTTTTTGGAAGGACCATGGGGAGTTGTAAGGAGACACAGTACAGATTTTCTACAAAGACCTTGTATTCAGGATTTCCACAGCAGTTTTTATACCAAGGTGAGGTAGCCTGTGAAAGTTTTAATATAGTCCCTCAAATTATCTAGAAATTCTTTTTGAGGGATGTGAACTTTGGTTATATTTTTTTTGTATGTTTACATAGACTCTTCCAAAAAGGTCTTAAGAAGGAGCTTCCTTCCAGATCCCAGACACATATATGCAATCTGGTTATAGGAGGAATGCAATTTAAGTGAGACACAGAGAGGAGATGGAATGTATGTGCCCGCCTCCCACAGGGGGGTGTTGGCAGAGAGCCTTTTACTTTAGCATAACCATGATATTGTGCAGCCAAAGACAGGACATGTAGAAAATCACATTCAAGGATGTCTGAGTGGCTCAGCTGGTTGAGCATCCGAGTCTTGGTTTTGACTTGGGTCCTGGTCTCGGGTTGTGGGATCCAGCACTGCGTTGGGCTCTGTGTTCAATGCAGAGTCTGTTTCAGACTCTCTCCCTGTCTTTCCTATTCTCTCTCTCTCTCTTTCTCTCTCTCTCTCTCTCTCTCTCTCACACACACACACACACACACACACACACACACAATAAATAAGAGAGAGAATGAGAGAGAGAGCATGGGAGGGCGGGTCAGAGGGAGAATCAGACTCCCTGATGAGCAGGGATCTGGGTGCAGGACTAGATCCTGGGAATCTGGGATCCTGAGCTGAAGGTAGTCGCCCAACCAAGCCACCCAGGCACCCCTAAATAAAAATCTTGAAAAAAAAAAAAGAAAATCACATTCAGCATGAAAATCAGAGAAGGAAAAATGTGCCATGGTTGGGGTATAGGCTGTGGAGTTATGTGAGGGTTGGATTTTAATCCCTATTTGTCAATGCAGCGAAGTTGGGCACCTTGGGTATCTATCTTAAGTTCGTCTGTTTCACTCCAGTGTAAAGTGAGGCTAATGTGTGCCTCAGACTGTTGTAAGCATTAAAAGAGACATTATCTTGGCATTGGATGGAAGACTTTGTTCCCTCCCTGGCATGAAGAATTGGAAGGATCCGGACCTGTTCCTCAATATATAGAACACAAACGTCCTTACTCTCTGCGCTGCCTCACTCTTCGCTGTAAACTACTTTATTTATTGTCCCTTTCCTGTTCCATTCCTGATCCTGTTTCCTGCTCCCAACAGGTACCCACTCCAGGGGAAAACTGGAGAAGTCTGTCTCAGGGTATACTGACCCACTGCCTTGTGTACATGAGTGAAGAGCTGAGTGTTAGCCCCCAGGCTGGTCTTCTTCATTTGGTTCAATCTACGTATATATATAATCTATATATAGAAGGATATATATATATATATATATATATATATATCCTTCCATATATATAAATATATATATCCATATATATGGATCTATCTATATGTATCCATATATATGTAAATCTATATAATCTATATATAGATATGATATATTTATATATAGGTGATATGCTTTAGTGTTGGCAGAATGAGGCTGAGACTTTGTTTTAGGATCAGTCAATGTGTGTGCACACATATTTTCTTTCTTTTTCTTTTCAGGGAACACCACGAGATTCTCTTTTTGTCTTTTGATAAACATTCACTTACATTTTCCATGTAAATTTTCAGGTTTTTTTTCTTTTTGCTGTTGGAGTAGGGAGCCTTCTGACTTTGGTCTTTTCCTCTCCGTCAGGAGTGGGACTTAATACACTTGGTCCCGTTCTAAATCCATGCAGGTTCTGCCTGAGTTCCCTTTGGAAGCTGATGTGAACAATTCCTAGCCCCAGTTCATCCTGGGGCCCCAGGGGAAAAAGGGATATTTTATTTATTTATTTTTTAAAATATTTTTTTAATTTTTTAACATATATTTTTATATTTATTTTTAAAAATATATACTGTTGTTTTGCTTCTTAAACAAATGGAATTAATGACAATCTTTAGTCTCTATAAGCTACTGCTGCCAGAGCGCTTGGAGCTTTCCTTTTTAGGGACCTTACTTCTGCAGACTGCACTGTCCCTCTTTTTGGAGGTTGTGTCCTTACTCTTGCAGAATGCAATTTGATGCAGAATGATCAGAGGGAGGTAGAAGTCATGAGGGCTCTGGTGCAGCACTGACACCACAAACCCAGCCAGACCAAGAACAGAAAATTTCTTTCGTAAACCTTGAGGCTATTATGAACGGTTCATGATTTTGCTTAATTTTAATCTATAAACCATACCCTAGAAAATGACCCTTTTCATACCTGTAATTCTGATTAATTTGGTGTTTATGTTACCATCATGGGCTTTTTTCTTTATTACTTTTTTTTTGTCCATCATTTAACTTTTAACATCTATGTACCATTTTTAAAAATGCATTTATTTATTTAAAAATTTTTCTTCACTTATTTGAGAGAGAGAGCATGAGCAGGAGGGGAGGGGTAGAGGGAAAGGGAGAAGCAGACTTCTTGCTGCGGGGACTCCATTCCAGGACCCACAGATCTTGACCTGAGCCAAAGTCAGATGCTAACCAACTGAGCTGCCCAGGTGCCCTCTACATACCAATAGGATTCAACAGTACATTAAAAAGATTATTCACCACGACCAAGTGGGATTTATTCCAGGGCTGCAAGGTTGGTTCAACATCCACAAATCAGTCAGTGTGATACAACACATCAATAAAAGAAAGAACAAGAACCATATGATACTCTCAATAGATGCTGAAAAAGCATTTGACAAAGTACAGCATCCCTTCCTGATCAAAACTCTTCAAAGTATAGGGATAGAGGGCACATACCTCAATATCATCAAAGCCATCTATGAAAAACCCACCACAAATATCATTCTCAATGGAGAAAAACTGAAAGCTTTTCCGCTGAGGTCAGGAACATGGCAGGGATGTCCATTATCACCACTGCTATTCAACATAGTACTAGAGGTCCTAGCCTCAGCAATCAGACAACAAAAGGAAATTAAAGGCATCCAAATTGGCAATGAAGAAGTCAAATTATCACTCTTCGCAGATGATATGATACTATATGTGGAAAACCCCAAAGACTCCACTCCAAAACTGCTAGAACTTGTACAGGAATTCAGTAAAGTGTCAGGATATAAAATCAATGCACAGAAATCAGTTGAATTTCTCTACACCAACAGCAAGTCAGAAGAAAGAGAAATTAAGGAGTCAATCCCATTTACAATTGTACCCCAAACCATAAGATACCTAGGAATAAACCTAACCAAAGAGACACAGAATGTATACTCAGAAAACTATAAAGTACTCATGAAAGAAATTGAGGAAGACACAAAGAAATGGAAAAATGTTCCATGCTCCTGGATTGGAAGAATAAATATTGTGAAAATGTCTATGCTACCTAAAGCAATCTACACATTTAATGCAATTCCTATCAAAGTACCATCCATCTTTTTCAAAGTGATCCTGCTTTTCATGAGCATCAAAATCTATTCTGATTTTGTGCCTTTGGTTTCCTACATCATTTTCTCAAAGTCTTCTTTGTTTTTTCCAGTGAGCTTTCTTTAATTTAAATTCAATTAATTAACATATAGTGTATTATTAGTTTCAGGGGTAGAGCTCAGTGGTTCATTGGTCATGTCATAACCAGTGCTCATGGCATCACATGCCTTCCCTCAGGTCTATCACCCAGTTACCCCATCCCCTCACCCTTCTGCCCTCCAGCAACTCTGAGTGAGCTTTTAATCTCAGTCCGTATTTTAGTCTATGCATCTCCTAGTTTGTTTCGTATGTTAAAAATAGAGTTGATATGTTCTTACATTTTAATAGAGAGCACAAATTAGATGCTTCATGAGAATTACTTTTGTGTTTCATAGCAGCTTCTTTTGAATGCTTGGTATTTCTTTGAGCCATGTAGGTCACAGGGATAAAGGTGAATGAAAGAAGTCTCCAGGTATTTGGGGTGAGCAACCAGGTGAGTGACAACGTCATGTCAATATTCCATTTTGAATATGTAAAGTTTGAGATGGCACTTAGATAATCCTTGGGTGATATGTGAAGTATCAGCCCCATGAGGCAGCTTGAGGCTGGGGTTGCAAATGCCGTTATCACTTATATGGGGGTCCTGTTGAAAACTAGAGGGTGCTTGAGTTTATCAAGTGAGAGTATACAGAGAGAAAAGACCCAGTCCTGAGAAATGACAACATTGACATTTTGGGTAAAGGATGAAGAGTGTACAAAGAAGCAGAGGAGGGGTTAATTATGTAGGAAGAAAGGTAGAATATGACATGCTACAGATGCACAAAAGAAAAGTGCTGAAGGCTACTCTCACTGGTTTAGCCATGTAGACAATCTGGATTTGTTAGAGTAAGTGCAATTACCCAGCCCAATGTAAAATGAACACTAACTGGATGGAATAAAGTGAACAACGATCTAGTTAACACTGGAATATCAGCAAAAAATTAACCTGTCTCCTCTCTAACATCTGTCATTCATCCTGTGAGAAGGGGTAGCCTGATGGCATTAGACCAATGGGTAGAGCAGCTGAGTGATGAGTATAGGGGATTTTGTAGTGTGTCTAAACATCTGGTTCTAGAACAATGCGTTGCTTGCCCATTCCAGCTAGCTTAAATAGAATAGGAAGTTTTGAGTACTTAGAGAGTCAGGCTTTGAGTCTCTGTAGTCAGGAAGAAAACCAAAATCATATTCCCCAGGACTCCTCACTCATACAGTTCCTTGATGACTGGACATTCATTGCCTGATTTTCACAAAAACAGTGACCTGAGACACTGATGTGAATGCCTCTGGTATTCTAACTTCTGAAATCCTGGTATTTCTCTTCCAAGCTCCTTCTCCCTTTCCAATAAAATGGATTTGGTGCTCAATCCTTCCTTGTCTTGTTTTTTGTCATTGAAATCTGTGAGGGTGTGTTTGGTTCACTTCCTTGTGCACTAATTGCAAGGGAGTCCAGGAAAATATGTTCCCTGATATCTGTCTTGCACATGTGGATCTCACCAAGTAGGAAATTTCCAAAGTATAAGAAAGGTGTCAGAAAGGCACCAATAAGACAAATCGAGGAAACAGTGGATCCAGTAATGTTGTCCAAAGCCTCAGTAAGGGGAAAATAGAAAAAAAGTCTTGGCCAGTGGTGCCTGGGTAGCTCAGTGGGTTAAAGCCTCTGCCTTCAGCTCAGGTCATGATCCCAGGGTCCTGGGATCGAGCCCCACATTGGGCTTTCTGCTCAGCAGGGACCCTGCTTCCTCCTCTTTCTCTTTCTGCCTGCCTCTCCATCTATTTGTGATCTCAGTCTGTCAAATGAATGAATGAATGAATGAATAAATAAGTCTTTTTTTAAAAAAAGTGCAGACAGTTTTGTAATCATTCTATGTTGCTTTTCCTCATGGCATTTCAAAAACTAACCATCTCAAAAAGAAATGAATAAGAAAGAAAAAAATCTAATTCTAAAATTTGATTTTTTAATCATCATGAAAATAAGTAGTTAAGTAAGCATGATTCTTGTGTTTTCTAACTCGATATACCTATCTTTTATTCTATTTAATTTTTTCGTATGTCATTGTCTGGAATAGACTCTGAGGTGATGGTTTTAAGAGGTTTTCCAGGAATTCTTCAGTGATCCACACCTGTAAAGAAGGGAGGGTATGAGGGTTGAACAGAGGGAGGAGGTTAGCTTCAATTCCCCAGACTCTGTGGTATTTCCGAGCTCCATGATATACAAATATATATTATTCTATATAAGGGTTTTACACTCAGCAGGACGATGAATGATAAGTAATACACTATTGCTTCCAAAACCTGTGAGCATTTCTTCAACCATAAGTATTATTTAATGGAGCTTCATGATTAAATGAAATTGGAAAATTCTGGATTAAGCAGAGTAAAACAACACAATTGATTGTAGTTTCTATGCTTAACCTTTTCTTCCCATGACATTGTCATCCCATAGCTGGAGACCTGTACCTCCTCCTCCTCCCCTTCACCATTTTGCCCATGGCAAAACATCCCCTCTGGCAAACATCAGTTTATACTCCATATTTATAGGTCTGATTCTGTTTTTTATTGGCTTGTTTATTCATTTGTTTTGTTTTTTTAATTTCTACATGTGAATAAAATCATATAGTATTTGTCTTTTTCAGTCTAATCTATTTCACTTAGCACGAAACCTGCTGCTATCCATGTTGTCTCATATGGCAAGACTGCATCCCTTTTTATGGCTGTGTAATATTCCACTGTGTACCCAGATGGATGGTAGCTACACTTGTGGTGACCATAACATAATACATAGAAATGTTGAATCATTATGTTGTACACCTAAAACTAATATAGGCATGTATCAACTATAATGAAAAAATCTAAAAAATAAGCTAACTGAAATAGATTTTTCTTTTTTTCTTTTATTTTTAATAGAATTTATGCACTGTGAATCTTTGAGAAGAGTAAGTAGAATTTTCCAGTTTACCTGACCATGAAACACCCTTTTCCCCAGCAACACACTCTGGAAAATGCTGGATCACACTAACTTCATTTGCACCAGAGACCTTGCATTTGACATGCATGGCATTGAGTGTCCTCCACATATCTGATCTTGATGCCCAGGTAATCTGCAATTCTAGTTTATTATCTTTAAAATTAATGTAACTCTTCTGTCATGATAAGTCAATTAACTTTTATTAGAAGATTTACATGAATGAAAGGGTGCCTGCGTGCCTGGGTGGCTCAGTTGGGTGAGCGACTGCCTTCAGCTCAGGTCATAATCCTGGAGTCTCGGGATTGAGTCCTGCATTGGGCTCCTTGCTCAGTGGGGAGTCTGCTTCTCCCTCTGACCCTCCCCCATCTCAGGTTGTCTCACTTTCTCATTCTCTATCTCTCTCAAATAAATAAATAAAATCTTTAAAATAAAAAAAATAAATAAATAAAAAAGAAAGGGTGACCTAAAGCTTCTACAATGTTACCATTTGTGGACTGCTAGAAACTCTTGGATGCATTTTGTTTCAGAACTTCAAAAAACAAAAGCTTATACATACATATAAATGTATGTATAAGCATTTTTTGAAATAGAAATATATATATATATTTGCCAAAATATGGGATTATGCCTTAATTTATTTTGTGCCCTGATTTTTTTTATTAAATAATAAATGATAAACAGACTTTAATTTCCAAAGTACACACCTACAAGGTTATTTTTGATGTAGTGTGGGTATATTGTGATTAATGTAATCCACTCCTTATTGTTGACATTTAACTTTGCCTAAAATATCACTATGGAAACCTTACAATTATTAAAAATAATGCTGTAATGAATAGTCTTGTGTTTACTTCCTTTTTAAGAAAATGATTTTATTTATTTATTTGAAAGAGAGAGTCAGAAAGAATAAGCAGGAAGAACAGTAGAGGAAGAGGGAGCAGCAGGCTCCCCACTGAGCCAAGAGCCCAATGCGGGGCTCATTTCCAGGGCTCTGGGATCATGACCTGAGCTAAAGGTAGATGCTTAACCATCTGAGCCACCCAGGCACACTTTGTGTCTATCTTGTTACATTCTCCCTTAATACATCTTAGGGAAGTTAGTTGAACTCTCTTCTATTGCATGTCTCTCATCTGTAAGATGGGTCTTGAAATAGCATCTATCTCGCAGGGGTGGTATAAGGATTATCATAAATCTTCTGTGTCATATTTAGATCATTGTGTATCTCTTATCACCCAAGAGGTGTTGACTTTTAAGACTGTGTTGCCATACTTTATGATCTATAATCCAACCCAGCTGTACACATTATTGCCTGTATTCACCTGGTTCTTCAGATGTTCTAGCAGGTCATCTTGAGTGACAAACATAGCTTGTCCTGTGTTAAGTCCAAGTATGTCCAAGGTTTCTAGGCACCTTAGGAAGAGGATCTGCACATTGTAACTGTCATAGGGAGTACCACAGCCTCAAGTGAGTCAGCAGGGAACAAGCCAACGGGAGGAAACCCCTATCAGTCTTTAACCCAACAGCCCACAGGTTTCTGAACAGGATACCCTGCTAAGGATTAACATTGGTGGGTGCCCTGCCTGCTTAAGCCTCTCCATCTTTATAAAAGGAAGAAGATGATGGGTTTGTAAAATACTTTTCTCCATTGGTGCAGATGACCACAATTGAAAAACAGATGGGGTGTGGGGTGAAGGGCTGTTTTACTCTTAAAGACCAGAAAACTCTTATGTTTGGCCTGGAATATCTTCCTCTGAACTATCAGAGTGGTGTCTGGGAGGTCAGAGCAATTTGGATTCTGGTTAGATTTGCTCTGCGGGAAGTAAGTCGAAGGTAGGGTCCCAGATTAGCTCTCAAACTGCTGTTGAGGGTGGGAAAGTCTCTTATTCACAATCTTGGGTAGGGTTGTCAGAAATCTGGTGCTCTGATGCTTTCTCTGGTGTCCCAGGACTGCCCGATGATCATCTTCCCAATCCCGAGGGGCATCAGTTTTTCTAAGGCCCTCATAATCTTCCTTTAGATTTGGCTTCACAATGTGGAGAATTTTGGATGTCTCCTTGA
Organism: Mustela nigripes; assembly: GCF_022355385.1. NCBI lineage: Eukaryota > Metazoa > Chordata > Mammalia > Carnivora > Mustelidae > Mustela > Mustela nigripes. The sequence continues at coordinate 63,652,271 of NC_081558.1, forward strand.
GTCTTTGGTCAAGACCGTGTCTGAAAAGAAAGACTTGGCTCTAAACCATTTCAGTACCAACCTATTCTTTCTGAAGCTGACTCTTCAAGTTACTGTCCATCAACCACCAGATGGCTCATGGTAAGTCCCTCCTGTGTGAACATAGGACCTTGCTCTTTCCTATCCATGTGTGTAGTCATCCTGGCCCTGCCCCTTTTAGCCAGGAACTTTTTCCTATACATGGACCTTTAGCAATGGAAACAGAACAACCTTAGCCAGTGGCTCAAGCTCTCTTGGGTGCTCCTTCTCATTCTGTTTCTGTGTGTATGGTGGCTTTGTTCTTTTCCCCACTGCACACTGGGTCAGATACCAACTTATAAGTCAATAATTGCTGGCCAGGGAGTCAACAATTACAAACATGGGAATATTCAGGGGACTCATGTATACAAAGTGGCAAGTGGGGGTAGAGGGGGAGTTCCATAAAGAGGGGAAATTCTTGGCAGATCATCCTTTATTGATCATTATAGTGAGGATACTTAGGTAGGGAGAAGAACAGATTCTGGGTACCAGTTAGCTTTTGCTGCAGTAACAACCAATCCAATTCTCAACAGAATAAAACCAAACACTTATTTCCTTCTGACATTAAATGAAGGCTGAGAGTTGGCTGTGGAGTCTTGGGTTCAAGGCACTTTCTCATTGCAGGTCTCAGGTTAAAGAATAGCCTTTCTTTTCCATACCATTCTCATGCAAGGAGGTAAGAATGCAAGAATGCAAGTGTACAGAGTAAGCATATTTAAAATTTCTGCTCACAAGTGGCAACTATCATGTTTGTCCATATTCCACTGGTTGACATCAGCTATGTGGGTAGCATGTCAGTGGGGTAGCCTGGAAAACCCCCATAGTCAGGTGGCAGAGGCTGTGGATGAGTTATCCTTATAGGCCATTGTGGGGGAAGGAACAGGCGCGGAGAGTGAATGAGAGTGAGGGAAGGACAACACATACAGATTCCTCTTTTAAGGAACTTGGCATTTAAGGAAATGGAGGCATGGTGAAACATGGAGATTAGTGGTAGGTCAAATATTTTTGTTTTTGTTTTGAATGGAGGAGACTTTTCTGCATAGAGGTCAAAGAGAAGGAATAAGGAGAATATGATAAAATCATTTAATACTCTAGCCTACATTCTTTGAAGGACTACTCTGTGCAGCCTCTTTATGTTTGTCATCTTATTACAGCTTCTAGAAGCAGGTACTATTACCTTTGTTTTTCCAAAGAGGACAGTGAGGCCGATGCTAAATAACTTGCTTAGTCACAGAGCAAGCAGAGCTGGTACTTTAACCTAGTAGATGGACTGTAAAAACTTGGCTTGTTTTTTATTTACTAAATGAAGATGGTAGAAAAGTGTCCTTCTCTTCCTCACCTTTGCCCCCATCCAAGAAATCTAATATGCATGTAGGTAGTGCTTTGTGTGTCTTGGAGTACATGGCAAATGTTGGAGGTCACTGAGAGGCACAGGGTGAGATCATCATGCTCCCATGGACATTTTGCCCTCCTAACTGACTCCAGGTGTGCTATAAGCAGTGGGCAGCCTCACAATGAATGCATGGGGCCTTTGGTAAGGCTTTCTGCCTCTCTGCTAGATGTGGCCAAAGCAGCCAGAACTCTTGGCAATTGCATCCAGATGTTGCCTTTAGCTGGAAAATGAAAAGAGTCTACCTCAGCCTCCCTCTGGATACAACAGAAGAAGTTTTAGATTTAGTGTACTTCTTGGTGGATTTGCTGACAACATTTCTTTTTATTTAGGGCCAAATGTTCTGAAAGCAAAGCCTGCATTGTATTTGCCAAACATGCATAAGAACACAAACAAAACTCATGTTTGCAAGCCCTAAATAAACACTTCTTATGCTGTAAGTGCCATTTGGAAACCATCCAGTGCCACAGTGTGTAAGCTTTGTGAACAATTCTCCATAATTGTGTATGCAAAGGGTGTATATTCACAGTTGCTTGAATGTCTTTAATTTCCTTTGATTACATGGCACACTGTGTCCTACCCTCTTGAAATGAATGTCCTTTATACACCAATGGCTTCCTAAATTTGATATAGTTTCCTGTGGAGTGGGACTTTGTACAATGGAATTTTCTAATTGGAGCTGGGGTAAAAGAAGAGGGAGGAGAAATGGAAGGGGACACCAAATTCTGAACAAATAAAAGAAAAATCCAAGTGTAAATTGTTACATCCCACTGATCTTCTCCCAAACAACTCTGTAGGCAGCATAGAACTGGCACGTTGGCCAAATTCCCTCTGGGTGGTGGACTTGTAGGGGATTAACCTGCATTTGGTGCTTCTTGGAGTCCTGCTGAGTAAATGTGAAGTTCAAAAGGGCCAACCGTGCATAAGACAGAAGGACATGTCGGAGAAGTGCATTTCATAATCTCCATTCATGCCTCCACAGTCCCTAATACTCATCCTCACCATCCTCAGCCATGCTGGGGATGGGAGCAGCAGACTTATGAGGAACCCTAGTCATCAGATGGTGGTCGTCCATATGAAATTGTCTGGAGGGAGTCTAGAAAGAGTCTCCAGAATCAGACAAGTCTTACTCCACACTAGATGACAAAGAGCAATGGGCTGGCAGCTGGCAATCTTTGGTCCTTATCAGAAGGCAATGGTAAGGACAACTTAGCACCATCACTACTCAAAACTCTTCAATACGGTGTTACAATACTGAGCTAATTCAACCTCAAAATGTGGCTTGAAGATACTCCACTTTACCCTCTCTGTTCTGCCCAGTTTGAATTCCTCCCGTTTTCCCCAGGGCTTGGTGTCATTTAAAGTTCTCTTTTCTGATGGGGTTAGTTGCTGTATAAGAATACAACTCTACTTTTTTGATCTGTACCTCGGCCCATGGTTTCTTTGGTTAGTATTTGAATGTTTGTGGTTTTTTGGGGGGTCCTGCAGTGGATAAATCCAATCCAACTGTTTGGACTTAAAGGATGAAGAAGCTCAGTGAGTGGGAGCAGGGAGCAGAGCTATATGCCATTGCAATAAAATACCATTTATTGAGCTCTGCACACAATGAGCCAAACACTGCATTAGTGGTTTCTGAAACATTTCCCCCTCCAACAGGCATGTCTTACTGTATTGTAACCAATGGAGAAACTATGCATCTAAGCGTATCCATAATTTTCCAGATCTTGGAATGCAACTGGATATACTTGACTCTAGGAGATGTGATTTTTCTAATCCTGGTCTCATTGTGGAATTGCCAGGCCTGATCCCCTGTTCCATTTCCCCTCGGATTCTTTTTCCCTAGTCTCACAATACTTAGTGGCAAGTCCTAATGTGTTTCTCTAGCATATCAAAGACTGATCTGATAGCATTAATTTGTACCACTGTATTGCTGCTGTTGTTTCTGCCTCAGAACATTTCAGAAATGGAGTTTTGGAGAGGAGTTCCAGGTACAGGATTAATTCCCAAAGGACCTTACAAGGAGTCTGCAGATGCTGGAATAAGGTTTGCCAACATTGCTGCTTATGGGCTTTTGCTAGATAAAAATGAGGCCAAAGAAGACAATACTTTGCAGAGGGACTGTGTGGTGCCCTCCCAGATTCTCTGTATTGGGTTGGTGCACTCACTTTTCCAGCTTCTGTGAATGTTGGCTGCTAGTGTTTCATAGATGGAAAATTGTCTGGGGATGAGGGAAGCTACTGGCCTTAAAAGCTATGGAATGACTAATATGGGAATGTACTCTATTTTGTTTTAAGAATGGAGACCTCCAGGGTATGGATTTTGCTCCCACAGTCCCTCTGTAGATCAGGACCAGGTCAGATTATACCAGAGACCACTGTCTTGCTCAGTCCCCTCCCCTTGCCTTCCCCTGCTATCCTCCTTCCTTCCTGGATTTCTTCTGAGAGTGCTTTTCCAGGAAACCATGTGTACTTGAATCCTTGTCTCAGACTCTACTTCTCAGGGCGTTGACCCCAGATCGACTGCTCACCTGTTTAGTTCACCTTGAGCATAGACTCCTAATGTGATAGCTGAGCAATGTCTATATTATTCTATTAGACATCCATAATAGTATCTGAAGGAGTCATTTAGTGGATTTTAGGAGACATTAAAAAGACTATATGAGAATAAAACTGAAACCACTTATAGAATAACAATCATACAGACATTTTTGAAAAAGTTATTTCATACATAAGTAATGCAACAGCTATAGGTACTTTTAATGATGCTTATAAACTAATTTGTACATAATTATACATATACTATAATACATATAATATGTATTTATATATGTATATATATACACACACATTATACATGTACATACATTATATACATATACTGATTTCTAATTCCCTTTCCACTCAAACTTTGGTTATAAACCTTGACCAGACAGATTTTTCCAAGGGCATATTCTCTCTTGTCACACAGCCTTGACATCCTTTTCTTCCTTTGTCCATGTTCTGCTGAGTATAAATCACTCTTCTTGGCCTATATCATTTTTGCCTTTTGCAGGAATGCAAGGGAAGCAGAATTTTCATATCAGAATGCTGAGTCTCATTTTCTTCTTAAATCTTTGTTTGAAGTTTATTTTCAATATTGTCAAATGATTGGAAAAATGCTTAGTGTTGGATCTTTATGGTTGGGGAATGTTTCTCTGCTTTTGGTGTTTTTTTTGTTTGTTTTGTTTGTTTGTTTGTTTTGCTAACTGCTGAGAACCCACTGCCATATGCTGTAGATTTGCCATTTTGTTCTTCATTACAGTTTTTTTTTTCTTTGTCCCTGAAGTGATCCTGATTGAAGTTTGACCTGAAAACCGATCCTCTTTGGGGTTGAATCATGGCACCATGACAATTCCCATATAACTTTTTGCAGAGTTGAAGGTTCAACTATGTGACTATTTCATGTCTGATATTGTGAGAGTAAATGATTTAAATCTCGTATGTATTTTGGGGGGTTTATAGTTCTCTGAGAATGTTACCGTTTTATGTTTTGAGGCAGGACTTCTTTTGGCTATGTCTTTCTGATTCTAAAATTCTGTGAGGCAGTAGAAGTGAGGAGGACAGGAAATTAATATCTATTCTATTTGCTTTCCCCACATAGGAAAACAATCATTGAGTTAGGCTGATAAAGTTTCTATTCTCACTTGCAAGTTCTCTTCACCAGCCCAAAACCACTGAATTAATGCGTACTGACATGCCTTTGCTCACACCAATCCCTCGGCTTGAATGCTTTAAGCTCCCCTTTCTACTAAACTGTCCCATCCATAGTTCAAACTCACATCCTATTCTCCCGAAGAAGTCTTCTCTACCCGTTCCATTCTTATGTGTCTTCACTTTTTTTTTTTAAAAAAAACCTCGTAAAGCATATCTATATAAAAATGGCAAAGAGGTGTCATTGCATATCCTCCCATATCTGATTGGTAGTGGCTACCAGGGATACTGTGTTGAGGAGATACTAAAATGAGGCTCTCTCCACGCTTATAGGGCAAAGGAGGTATGATTAGCCATGTCAGCCATGGGTATCAGTGATGGCCCTATGTTTGCCACCTTTGCTCAACACCATCCAGCTGACAATTTTATACTTCCTTCTTGGTTCTTTAGTTATCTTTTAGAAACATTATTTCTCTTTCCAGTTTTCATACCTACTGCAGAAGAGGACAGTATACTTCTCTGTAGCCACAGAGTTTAGTTTCTGGCACATAGAAGGTTTTAATTGTGGCAAACCATTAATGATCTGTGCTAGATAAATGATATATATATAGACTCCTAATGCTTCACTGTTATCCAGAGAAGGTAAAAACTACTCTTGGAGCTTCTCTTGCCTGTTTAATCTGTAACTAGCAGAAAGTTGCAATTCAAAGAATCTCGGGGGTAAAACATGGCTTCACAATTAAAGTACAAAGAAAAAAGGTGAGACTCCCATTGACCCAGAAATACTAAACACTCATTGCCAGTGGAATTTAAAATTTTTTCCCATTGCAAACAGTGATTTGACGAAGGAAACCACTAATTGAAGTGGGCTTAAAACTCAAACTGGATCCTTTCATGGAAAACCAATTATGAATTACATCTTTATTGATGTCCACAAACATGTAAAACTTACCAGATGAGGGGACATATTTCCCACTAAATGTAAATCCTAGAAGAGTTTGCATCATTGCCTCAGAGGAAAGACAAAGAGAGTATATTCAAAGTCCAAACTTATTAAATATGTAGGAAAAGATCAATACTTGAAGGAACAGCTTTCTTGGTTAATATTTTTAATTCCTGAAGTCTATGATATAACATACGGATGACTTTTTCTTAAAAGATTTTATTTATTTATTTATTTATTTGAATGAGAAAATGAGAGGGAGATAGCACAAGAAGGGGAGGGTCAGACTCCTCACACGGAGCAGGGAGCCTGACCCGGGGCTTGCTCCCAGGACTCCAGGATCATGACCTGAGCTGAAGGCAGTCACTTAGCCAACTGAGCCATGGGTTACTTCTTGGGGGGGGGGCAAATAAGTGGATTAGATCATTACCACCAAGGTTTAGACATTAAAACTTGGTTCATCTATAGTGGACTAAGTGTCAGAGAATTGTGTGACAGCCATAAACACTTGATTACTTGGTGGAGAGTATAGAATATATCTAAGGATAATTTTCAAGTTCACGAAAGAAGCTCAAGATAGCATAAAGATGAGTTTTAATTATTTATTTATTTGAAGATTTTATTTATTTATTTGACAGAGAGAGATCACAAGTAGATGGAGAGGCAGGCAGAGAGAGAGAGGGAAGCAGGCTCCCTGCTGAGCAGAGAGCCCAATGCGGGACTCAATCCCAGGACCCTGAGATCATGACCTGAGCCGAAGGCAGTGGCTTGACCCACTGAACCACCCAGGCGCCCAAAGAGGAGTTTTTAGAATGACACTCTCCAGTGAGGGAACTAACCCTACAGTTTTGATATAGTCCAAAAGATACACATGTTAAGTGTCTAAGAGTTGTCAAAACTTGTGCTGGATATTACATGACTTACAATGATGACTAGATGCAAGGTCATTGGGAAGAGCACGAGTCTTACACTTACATAATTATGGGCACATATCAGGTACTGTAACTGACAAATTGTAGGAGCCTGGGGAGGTTGTTGATCTTTTCTGAACCTCAGCATCATCATCTAATGATGTTTACTTGGAATGCTATTAATGTGAATGAGGTGAGATGAAGTAGGTCTAAAGACAGCTGGGGAGCAAGAGAAGCTGCTAGAATAAGGATGGGAGGCTGCTCACTCTTGGGAGATAAGGGACCCTAAGATGCCTTCTTCATTAAGGTAGGATGTATGTAGGATATAGAGTTCTCCAGAGAAGCTAAACCAAATCTATATCATATATTATAGGCAAGATAATATATATGAAGCTATATAAAATAATATATATATATATATTTCTGCCAGCATATACATACACACATGCATACATGCATGCACACATACATGTGTGTGTGTGTGTGTCTGTGTGTCAGGCGAATGTGATAACCACTACACTACGGAAACGTGTGTGTCTGTGTGTGTAAGGAATTTGTTCACATGACTGTGGGGCTAGCAGGTCTGAAACCTGTAATGTAGGTCAGCAAACAGGAATCTCAGGCAGAGTTTCTGTGTAATGGTTTTGAGGCACAATTTGCTTTTCTTATGGTACTCTCGGTCTTTGCTGTTAGGGTTTCAGCTGATCTGATGAAGTCCACTCATATTATGGAGGGTAAACTGCTTACTTCATCTATTGACCTAAATGTTAATATTTCCTCAAAATTTATCCAAAAAATACCTTCCTGGCAACATTGAGAATAGTGTTTGGCAAAATGACTGGGTGCCATAGCCTAGCCTAGCTGACACCTAAAATTAGCCATCACAGAGGATTAAAGAGATGAGCTGCCCTTAAATTGGTTAGAATTTACAGACTTTGGGGAAGAAATTTCGTCAAATGATGATAAAAATTATCATCCCAATAATTACAATAGTGATGGTAGTGAACACTTACTGAATTCTGTTGACCAGGATCCAGGGCTATACACCCTATCTGTGTGAATTGCTCATTTGTTCAGGCCATATATTTTTACCTCACTTCCCCAGGTAACTAGGGAATAACACCCCGACAAGTCTGTTTATATGCATGTAATAGAATATTATTCAACCTTTAAAAGGAATAAAGCACTGATATGTTTTACACTGTGGATGGACCTTGAAAACATTATGTGAAATGAAAAAAGCCAGCCCCAAATATCACAAACTGTATGATTTTATTTGTATAAAATACTTAGAATAGGCAAGTCTATACTGACAGTAAGTAGATTGGTGGTTTCCAGGAGCAGGGCAAAGAGGAAAAGGGAGTGATTATTTAATGGTGTGAGATTTTCTAGTGAGGTGATGAAAATATTTTTAACCTTGATAGAGGAGATGGTTGTATAGTATTGTGTCACTGAATTTTACACTTAAAATTATTGATTTTAATTATAAAAAATTTAAAAAGTACTCTTGAGACAAGAGTATAAAGAAATTTGCAGAGCTGATAGATAATGTATTCCAAATGTTAGGCATGTCAGTGGTATCCAGACTCTCCATTAACTGGGAGATATCCTTTTCCAATTCTTCTCCTCACTCTCAGTCATTAATGCTCAACCTCTTCTCGTGCTGGCATATATGACATATCCCTGAAGGGACTCCTATGTTAGTATTTTCCATCTTGCCTGGTTATATTCGATCTCCTTTAGTATCCATAAATCCATGTCTCACCTCAGTAGTGTCCCTTTTCCCCAGACCCTTGGATCTTAAATGTCGGAGGGGATCCTTCAGTAATGTCAGGTAAGGTGCTGTTTTGATTTTTTCTCTCCTTTGGCCAGTACGCTCTTGGCAGAGGCATACATATGAGAAATCTATTTCCCAGGAGGGTATGTCAGGAGAGGAGAATCCGAAGTTTTTAGCAGGCATCTTTTTTTCTTCTTATGGTTTTTTTTTTCCTTCTTATGGTTTACTCAGTATCTCAAAGTCCCTTCTGATCTCTAATACTATCTTCTGTATTTCTCTTCTATTCTTCTACTCCATGTCATCTTCTTGGGGGACATTGTTATATTATAACCTGGTGAGGCTGGAAAGCTTAGCTCGCCATTCCCAACAAGTATGATTGAGATGGTGTGTGGAGAATGAGAAGGTTGACACTGAGATTAGGGGGTTGACAAGAAATGAGTGGGTGAGGAAGAGGGCAGCAAAAGATCATTGAAAGTAAGGCAAGAAACTATCCATGGCATTGACTGGATTGTCTACACGGATGTTGAAGTAGCAAAGAATAATAAAATAATTGAGAAGAAGAAAATGAGTAAGGGAGAATGTCTGAGAAGTCAGGAGGTGGCTGCAGGAGACAGGAATGGCAGGTGACGGAAACTTTTGGCATCCACTGCAAAAGAGAGGAGGCTTCTGAATGTGAAGAGAGAAAAAAATTCTAGAAATAACAAGGAGCTGCTGGAATGACACCAATATGCCTCATTCTCCTGGTACTGAGACACCTGAGGTGTAGGAGAAAAACACAGCCACCTTCTAAGAGGAGAGTAGGTGAAACATGTCCGTGCGTTTAGGCAGGTTTCAGTAAATGTAAGGAGCTAAAAGAAACTTCACTCTGTCAATTTCTCACTACATTAAAAGTTCCTTCTTACTTTGGCATTTGACACAAGAAATTGAAATGGAATCTTGAACCCATTTTAATGGGGGAACAGCAACAGTTTTTACTTAATAAAAAATGTTGATAGAGATGTGGGTATTAGGTCTCAGGTGCCAGTTTCCTTGCTGAACAGATTGCCCAGGGCTCTCTCTATCTGTGGTGATAGGCCTACATTTCTTAGGAGATTGTTTAAAAGAGAATTACTCCTCTATAAGTTTGAGGGTCCTTACATACATATTTAGTTGTTCAGACATTTATTTCTAGAAAAATGTAATTTTCCCATCAAAAGAGTATCATTTTGTTTTCTGAGGAAGTATCAGAATTGAATAACTTTTACAATATTTTGTTTGGGGACAGCAGTCTTTTGATTTTATTTTGCTTCTTTTAAATTCAACTATAGTTGGCGAACAATGTTTCATTGGGTTTACAACACAGTGATTCAACAACACTCTATGTTATGCTCTGCTCATCACTAGTCTAGCTCCCATCTGTCACTGTACAGCGCTACACAGCCCCACTGACTGGACTCCCCATACTTTCATCCCTGTGACTTACTCATTCCATAAATGGAAACCTGTACCTTCCCTCCCCTTCACTTATTTTGCCCACCCCTCCCATGCCTATCCTCCCATGGCAACCATCAGTTTGTTTTCTGTATTTACAGGTCTATTTCTGCTTTGTTCATTTGTTTTGTTTCTTAGACCCCACATAAGACTGAAATCATGGATTTATCTTTTCCTGTCTGACTTATTTAACTTTGCATGATGCCCTCTAGCTCCATCTATGTTGCCACAAATCACCCTGTTTTTTTTTTTTTTTTAAAGATCAGGTTTAGTATACTCTTTTCTTTCAACATTGCAGTTAGGTCATTGGAAAATGTTGAAAGTTAGAGAAATCCTAGTGTGTATTATAAGAATAGGACTTCAGCACCTTAGGGAAACTGATACCGGCTGGACACCTGTTTGTGTGACTTGACAGGCTTGTGGCAGGTTGTGCTGGACCATGTTAAAGAGCAGAAGTGGTAGTCATGTGTCAGTAGGCTGTAGTTTTTCCATCCAGTAAGCAAAACAGCAGAATAGGGGGTTGTGTTCAGTGGGTGCTAGGGACTGAGTGAGATCATTAGCCCATAAGTCATGTGGTCCCATAATAATAGTGGAGCTTTCTTATTTAGAAAATCATGGGCACTTCTATTGTCAGTATTTTCTTTCTTTCTTTTTTTTTTAAATTTTTTATTTTTTATAAACATATATTTTTATCCCCAGGGGTACAGGTCTGTTTCTTCTTTAAGAAAATACTGACACTTCACAGCTTTGGTGAGTGCTGTGAAGTGTCAGTATTTTCTTAAAGAAGTTGCTTCAACAGAAGTTGCTTACTAAAGGCCATTAGAACAAAGCGGTGCTCCTGGTGTCCTCACCCCTCCCACTCTATTTGGAAGGGCCAACAAGGAGTTGGAAGTGGAGTTGAAACCTGATACAGGTTTTCAGCATGGTACCATGAGAAACCTTACCATCCCTTCCATTTGACAGAAACCACTCAATTTAAGAGAGTTGGCCCAGGAATGACCTCACTGTTTTATAACACGGTACATGCTTACACATGAGACAGAGAATAAATATTTAGGACAGTGCTCCCTTTTGGTGTGATGGCATGTCATGAACAGGAATGAAATGGGATTTGCCTATCATAAAAATGCTCTTGATATGGAGAGTGTACTTGACAAGCATTGTCCTATCTAGGTCAGTGTTCCATTGTAAACTCCCAACAGAAGGCAGAAATTTCCAGAAAACTGACTTGTACCAAAGGTGCAGTTTATAGGAGAATCAGTCAGAACATTTTTTTTTCTTTTGTAAGCATCATCTCTATCTAAAGAATGCAGTGACAAGGGTCTTGGGTTTGGAAGAACCTATTTTAAGAAATAATCATAAAACATTAGAATGAGGGAATGCACGCTGGTGCAGCCACTTGGGAAAACAGCACGGAGATTACTTAAGAAATTAAAAATAGAGCTTCCCTATAACCCTGCAATTGCACTATTGGGTATTTACCCCAAAGATACAGATGTAGTGAAAAGAAGGGCCATCTGTACCCCAATGTTCATAGCAGAAATGGCCAGTCACCAAACTGTGGAAAGAACCAAGATATCCTTCAACAGATGAATGGATAAAGAAGATATGGTTCATATATATAATGGAATATTATGCCTCCATCAGAAAGGATGAATACCCAACTTTTGTATCAACATGGATGGGACTGAAAGAGATTATGTTGAGTGTAATAAGTCAAGGAGAGAGAGTCAGTTATCATTTGGTTTCACTTACTTGTGGAGCATAAGGAAGAACATTGAGGACACTGGGAGATGGAGAGGAGAAGTGAGTTGGGGGAAACAAACCATGAGGGACTGTGCACTCTCAAAAACAAACTGAGAGTTTTAGAGGGGAGGGGTGGAGGGCTGGGTGAGCCTGGTGGTGGGTATTATGGAGGACACATATTGCATGGAACACTGGGTATGGTGCATAAACTTAGTAAAAGCTTACTTATGGATAAGAAAATGAGACTCTAGTCTGTTAATGGTAGAACTAGAAAGGAGAATTTGATCTTTCTCTTTCATTCCTAGTCACCTTTTCTTTCCTGTTATAATCCAGAGTGTTCTTTCTGGCTTGAATATTTATCATCTTGGCTCAAAGTTGAAGCAAATTTAAACATGATGCTATATTTCTGTTTATGGAAACATAGAAAGAGAAGTATTTTAGAAAGTCCAATTGAAGGCAAATTCAAATGGGAACATAGGAATGATTTGACATCTATGAATACAGCCTTTTTTCAAGATAGGAAGAGAGAAATCATCAATTGTGGCATACAAAATGTTCTTAAATTGTGTGGTACAACTTTTAGGAAAGAAAACAGAAATGTTATCTGTTTACTGGATCTAAATTTCTATATAACTCTAAACCGTTCAGGAAAAATACACTTCCAAAAGCCAATGGCAGGACAGACATTTCTCTGCATTTACTACGCAAGCTATCACATGATTATACCTTTTGGAAGAAACAGATTGTATTATAAGTGTGGGCGAGTTTTATTGGAATTTCTGAAAACTACCATAAAGCTTTATTTTAAAATTCTCATTTTACTTCTGAGTGTACATAATGTTGTGTATTATTCCCTGACAAAATGCTTATAGGAGTTTCATTTTTGGTGATTAATAATTATAATGTATTGTATGTATTGAACTTGTCCTGTGTTTTATATATTTTAGAGCATTTTTTGGCTGATTGGCGAATTAATAAAAAAGAGTCAAGTTTTATTGTAAGTGTTCTCGTGTTATGAATCCACACTCTTCCTTCATTTGCTATGTTAGTTATGAAATAAAGGAAATAAGCTTGTTTTTCTAAGCATCTGGCATACATTGTAATTCATCCAAAAGAGCAGATAGTAGACCTTTTCCAAAAAGAGTTTAAGATATTTCAGAAATGTAAGAAGGAAGGAAAAAAAAAAACCCTAATGTTTTGAATTTTCTTTATCATCACTGGGCAAGCTTATCTTTATATTTTTGTGTTTCTGTAAAATCATTCATGTTACAAATGTATACTAGGGGTTCTTCTACACCTAGGGAATGATTATGAGACACCTATTTAAAATTATTTATTATTTTTCATAATGAACAGTTCTTCATAAAGTTATGGATCAACAGATAGAAAAATGAAGATTTGGGCAATGGATATAAATAACCCCTTAGCTGTGGTGACTCAGTGGTGGGTCAAGTGAAGGATCTTCACAACCTCAGAACATTATGATTTTTTGAGGATCACTGTAAACTGATAGTTGTGAGCCTTCTACATAGAGCCAGCTTAACTATTGGCCTATCTGCCATTACTGATGGGTCGTAAGGAGACAAGGAAAGAGAAGAAGAGCATCTTCAAGGTCTGGAAAGGAGTTTCCAGGAAGGGGTAAGCTTGTTGTAAATACAAGTTATTCTAGTCAGCTTGGCTGCAATGCTGCCTTTGGAGGATAGGAACGTCAGGCACTGGGATTTACTACAATCTCTTTTCCCTGCTTTTCTGTGCATTGTACAACCTAATGATTTTTAAAAAAGATTTATTTATTTATTTGAAAGAAAGAGTGTGAGAGAGAGAGAGAGAGAGAGAAAGAGCCAGGGAGGGGTATAAGGAGAGGGAGAGGGAGAGGGAGACTCTCCAGCCGACCCCCTGCTGAGCACAGAACCTGAACATGGGTTCAGTCTCACCATCCCTGAGATCATGTCCTGAGCCAAAATCAAGAGTCAGACACTTAACAGACTGAGCCACCCAGGTGCCCCCAATATTATGATTATGACTTATATTACTGTACAAGTTTGTCTGTTTGGGAAAATGTATCTATCTGTGAATATGAGTATGAATTTTTTTAGCAGTCATCATTTATAGGATGCCTCACATGGTGCCAGGAATATGTTAATATATGTTATCCTAACTTTTCCCACATGAGCTTTATGTGGTAGTATTTTTATTGTCCCCATTTCATCAATGAAGACATCAAGATTCAGGAGAGTTAAATTAAATCACTGCCCAGGATCATACTCTTAAGGGGTAGAGCTGAGAAGTGAAATCAGGTCTGTAGTCTTCAAAGAGTGGAGATAGTCTTGGTGCTCTCATTGTTCATTGTACAGTAATTACCTATTTCATCTCAAATGCTGGTGGGTTGATCAGTCTGAGTAAGTCCATGAGAGACGGACCAGTTCTAGAGACCAGGAAAAAGCTTTCTTGGATCTGAAAAGCTGAGACATGGGGTCTGGATAGGTGGTCCCCGCTGGCCACCTGATCCAGCCTCCATCTTTACCAGAAGAAATCTCAGCCGTTTTCTTTCTCTAGCTTTAACATCGCAAACCTCCAGGGGGCAGACAAGGAAGAAAATCATTATTGGAGTGTTTGTAACTCTCTTGTAGCAAGTGGAAAGGGATCTGGGGGAAGTTCTGTTAAAAAAAAATGTTGTTTGTCCTTAAATCCACAAAAACTCCATATTTATAGTATGACTACTTTCAGGGATTTGATAATCCACACCAGAAAGAATAAAAGATTCCCTTCCTTCCTTCCTTCCTTCCTTCCTTCCTTCCTTCCTTCCTTCCTTCCTTCCTTCTTTTAAGATTTTATTTGACAGAGAGAGAGACACAGTAGTGAGAGAGAGAGAGAACATAAGCAGAGAGAATGGGAGAAGGAGAAGCAGACTTCTGGCCAAGTAGGGAGGCCAATACAGGGCTTGGTCCCAGACCCTGAGATCATGACCTGAGCTGAAGGCAGACATTTAATGACTGAGCCATCAAGGTGTCCCTTAAATAAAGGTTTTTCTATTCGATAATGCCAGGGCAAGTTTTCTTTTTGTTTTTGTTTTGTTTGTTTTTTAGAGAGAAAGAGAGAGCAAGAGAGCAGGGAGGGGAGGGGCAAAATGAGAGGGAGAGAGAATCCTAAGTAGACTCCATGCCCAGTGCAGAGCCCAATGTGGGGCATGACCCATGACCCCAAGAACTGACCTGAGCCAAAATCAAGAGTTGGACACCTAACTGATTGACTCACTCAGGCACCCTATATATAAATTTTTTTAAAAGATTTTATTTATTTATTTGACACTCAGAGATCACAGGTAGACAGAGAGAGGAGGAAGCAGGCTCCCCGCTGAGCAGAGAGCGCGATGCGGGGCTCCATCCCAGGACCCATGACCTGAGCCAAAGGCAGAGGCTTTAACCTACTGAACCACTCAGGCGCCCCTCCTATATATAAAATTTTAATCGAAGTGTAGTTGACACACAGTATTACATTAGTTTCAAGTGCACAGAGCAAGTTCTTGAGAGAGGTTCCTGATGTCCAGGTTGTCTGTATTTAATGACTATAAATATAAGTAATTTATTTTGAGTGATAAAGCACTGGTGAAAAGTTCTGGATTGTCAGCCTTTATGTTTCAAAATACCTTATTTAGTTAGTTGCAAGGATATTTGAATGGCTTCTCCTCTGTCTTGGGACACACAGCCTCTGTTCTAGGGGTGGGACTCCCTGGAAGGATGGGCATCCTGCTTTGCAATTTACCAAGTATTATATCCTCACTGGAGAAGAATCGGTCCAGTTGCTTAGTCTGAGGTTAAATTACCTTTTTTTTTTTCTTTTAAATCGGGCAGTATTTGGCATATGAAGGGCACCCAATATATTCTGGTTGAGAGAATAGAGACCAGAAGTTTCAGAGGAGCAGAGAAAGTAGAGGACAAGAAATATTATAAGAACTGAAGGTAAAACATGTATCGGGCTAAAGGCACAATTTTTCAGATTGTATTTTTCTAACTGGCATTAAAGAAGATAAATTTAATCTAGTCAATGGACGAATGGATAAGGAAGATGTGGTCCATATACACTATAGAGTATTATGCCTCCATCAGAAAGGACGAATACCCAACTTTTGCAGCAACTTGGACAGGACTGGAAGAGATTATGCTGAGTGAAATCAGTCAATCAGAGAGAGTCAATGATCATATGGTTTCACTTATTTGTGGAGCATAACAAATAGCATGGAGGACATGGGGAGATAGAGAGGAGAAGGAGTTGAGGGAAATTGGAAGGGGAGGTGAACCATGAGAGACTATGGACTCTGAAAAACAATCTGAGGAGTTTGAAGGGGCGGGGGGGGGGGGGAGGTTGGGGGAACCAGGTGGTGGGGATTAGGGAGGGTACAGATTGCATGGAGCACTGGGTGTGGTGCAAAAATAATGAATACTGTTACACTGAAAAAATAAAAAATTAAAAAAAATATAATCTAGTCCAAGTCTTGTGAAATTTTAAACCTTTAAGAGGAAAGAGAAAAATTTCAAACCTTCCAGAGAGGCAAACAAAGAACCTAAAAAGGAATTTAAGAAATTAGTCTGACATCATACTTTACATTAAATGTTAAGGGACAAATTATTATTATTATTTTTTAAAATTAATTAATTAATTGTTTTTTAATTTTTAGTTTTTATAAACATATATTTTTATCCCCAGGGGTACAGGTCTGTGAATCACCAGGTTTACACACTTCACAGCACTCACCAAAGCACACACCTCCCCAATGTCCATAATCCCACCCCCTTCTCCCAACCCCCCTCCCCCCAGCAACCCTCAGTTTGTTTTGTGAGATTGAGAGTCACTTATGGTTTGTCTCCCTCCTGATCCCATCTTGTTTCATTGATTCTTCTTCTACCCACTTAAGCCCCCATTTTAAAAGTCATTATTTGGACAAGCAGTAAATTTAAATAAGATTTGATGGTTGAAATTCTTGACCTTGATAATTGTACAGTGGTGATGGAAGTAAGTATGTTTGATTTTAGGAAATATACACTGAAATATTTAGGAATGAAGGAGAATTCTGTTTGTAATTTACTCTAAAATATATAAAAACCACAGGAATGAAATGAAGGAAAACATGCAGCAAAATTAGTGAACTCGTGTAAAGGATATGTAAGAGTTCTTTGTACTGTTGTCACTAACTTCTTTTAAGTTTAAAATATGATCAATATTAAAATTTAAAAATTTTCTTAGTGAAAGAAAATACTTTGAGCTCAAAATGCTATAGTCAGAAACAAATAACAGTTCTGAGAGAAAAAATAAAACATTGTAGCATGTACAACAATAAATTTAACATTCTCTATGAGATAATGAGTGATATTAGGTCAAGAAATGACAAAGATATCCCAAACTAAAACTATACAACACTGCATAACATTGATGAGAAAAATCAAAGATGACCTAAGTAAGTGGAGACACATACTGAGTTCATCGATTGGCATAACCTACAAAGAGGTAATACTAGATATTTTAGCTAAGCTAATCTAAGGGCAGCTAGACTAATCTAAGTTGCCATTCAACATTGAAATCTGATTTCTTTCCAGTTTTGGCTATTGTAAGTTAGGCTTCTATAAACATCCATGTATATAGGCCCAAAGTTAATGGCTCAAATACAATAGAAGTTAATTTCTCATTTATGTATCAGTTCCAGGTGGGTTCTTCCCCATGATAATTCAGGAATTCTGTTTTGTGGTCTTTGTTATAAGTAATTCTGGGTCCCCATATCCAGGGTGACCCTGGTAGAAGGAGAAAGAATATGTGGCAGTGGCTCACTGTCTCTGAAAATCCTTGACCTGGAAGTGGCTCACATTTTTGCTTATAAGCTGGCAAATGTGGCCACATCTAATTCTAAGGAGTACTGGGAAATGTAGTTTTTTTGTAAAATAAACTATTTATAAAATTACTATAGAGCCATTCCCCTTTGTGCCCTATATAGAGAGTTTCCAATTTTATGCTATTATATTATTATATTATATATTATATATTATATTATATTATATTATATTATATTATATTATATTATATTATATTATTATTATTGGGCAAAAAGTTGTTTATCTGTTTAGTATTTTTCCATTTATTCAGTTCAGAAATAGAATATCGTAGGTCCAAGTTCACTGGGTTTAATAACTATACATTTCATTTTTTTCACACTTGCCTTTCTTTTGGATGCCTTCATAAGTTTCTTGTCTAAGTTTTCCTCTGCAAAAAGGTTTACCAAGTTTACGGAGTCAAAACAGTCAAGTTTTATTCCTGGATCTGGTTTGAGTTTCATTGTTTACTTCTTGGTGTTCACGACTCTCATATTGGTATGTATGTGGAAAAATAGACACAAGACCCTGTCTCATTCTTGGAAAACAGCAGTTTCCCACTCCCAGGGGAAAATAGGGTGGAGGTGGAGATTTTTCAATAAAAGACAGATCCCTGGGTGGGTCATCCCTGACTATTTTCAAGGGTTGCTGAGATCATTCATACATGCAGTTCAAGCTTCTTGACTTAGCAAAGTTTCCCAGAACTTAACAGTTCCTTCCTGGATGATCACTTCTCTTGAGTTAGCAGGTCCAGACATTACATCTATCCCTTGTGTTTCTGGCTTTGTCCAGCTCTAGTTCCTGCTCTAAGGATGAATAAAATATCTCTTAGTTCTATATCTGTTGATTAGCTTTACATTAAAACTGTTCTTATTGTTCAGTTGATCCTGCCAACTATCCTGGTGTGGTCCTTCTGGTTTTTCTTCTCTGGAAAATCTTTTCTCCCTTGTCTCTATGATTTATGACCTGGCCCCTTCTCTTTTTATGAAAGCCATAAAAGCATCCGGGCCATTTTTTTTCCCTCTGGAAGTTTATATCTGTCTTTGAAGACTTCACTGGGTTCTGCCCTGCTTTTCTGGTAGCCTTACTTTGGCTGATAGTCTCAGCCTCCCCTCTTCCCTTCTCTGTTCTGTCTCTTTCCCATTTGGTATCTGTCCTTCTGTGAGCTTTATGCTTGATATTTTCTGGTTTAATATTAGGGTGGCAGGGGTGGGGTCTCTGGTAGCCCCCAGTAGGAGATGGCAGAGGTTTGGGTTGGCTGAAGAGGCTGATGAGTCATGTTGGGCAAGCACTCTGAAGACATGAGCATGTGATTTGAAGACAGATGACACAGTCACACCTGTGTGCTAATGTGCTATACAACAGAAAACAGGAGAAAAGCCAGGAAAAGAAACGTAAAAGACAACTTTGTGTAGTCAGAGGGAAAGAATAACCACCAAAAAAATCAGGTCAACAAAGTTTTCTCAAAATGAGATAAGTTTTGAAAGTGTTGAAAACATGCCTCTTAAGAAAAAAAGTGTAAAGACAGAAGTAGGATTACATGGAATTTGGGGAAAAAATGTGTAAAGAGTTGAAACTAAGGCTCTGACCTCAGACTGCCTGGGTTCAAATTTCAGTGTCACCACACACTAGCTGAGCAACAAAGGACAATATCCTCATTTCTCAAGTTTTTTACCGGTGAAATAGGGATAAAAGTAGTACTTATATTCTAGGACTGCTGTGAGGATTCACTGAGACAATGTACATGTATAACTCAGGTTTCAATCAGAGAAGTGAACTACTCTAAGTAATAGAGAAAACAAACCTCATAAACAGTAGACTCTGTCATTGTGGAAACTGGCAGAGGCATCTATGCTTGGCTGTTGTCTCTTCATCTAGTGCTGAGACTATAGTGGCATTAACCAAGTAAGCTAAGAAAGCCAGGTGTGGTCACAGGTAAAGACAGACTGGAACCCATGAAGACGAACTGGGTCCCACCCGTAAAGTCCATGCCATGGCTGACTTGCAGGGGTAGCTTGTGCCTTCCCCCAAGATGCCACATGTGCACAAAGGTAAGTTGCAGAAGGGGAGAGAGTAGGGATTGGAGTAAGTGACAATGATGACATGAGCCAGGTGCCATAGTGCCTGTTGCCTATTTCTGACCTTCAGGGCATACAAAATATGGAGGCCACTTTCTTTCTGCTTTTTGAGTCTCAAGCAAAATTTCTCTTGTGGCCTACCCTGACATGGAACCATTCAGGGAAGGGAATTCTGGAAGATGTGGTTCCAGCTTAGCTATGTTGTTATAGCACAAAGCCTATAAAGCTAACGTAACAAGTTAAAGAGTGGGCATCATATTGGTGTGGTTGGTTTATGAGAAGCAGACAGTTTCTGAGAAAACCAATAATGGGACAGAAGGTGGTGATCCCCAAGGATATGACATGGAGATAGTCACTTTGGGAGGTGGAAATCATCCTGTTTCTTCCTGTTATAGTTGCTGACACTACCTAAAGCTGGCGGTTTGGACCTCAGTCCCCTCACAACTGCTCATCAGAGCACTCTCACACTCTCTGTGCACAAAAGACCTCCTCTTTAGTCCCTCTTGAGCTCTTCTTTCCTCCCAAGAAGAGACTTACAGTAGCCACAGGAACTTAGCTCAAAATGGGAACTTTGGATTTTCTATGAAAGGTGCCATTACCACTCACCTTTGGAGTTCTGGCTTATCTACTTGTGCTGACATCACTGACTCAGACTCTTTACCCAATTAGGTCAGTCCCTGCCTCAGCATTTCTACCCCCACCCCTATTTCCCCTAAACCTCCCAGCCATGTTCAGAGGATCATAAGATCTTTTTCTCCAAGAAACCACAACCAGGTTCTTTGCCGATCCCTGCTGACACTGTGCATTCCCATGAACACTGGTCTTCACATATAAACTAAAAACATACATGAGGAGGGAAGAATCCTGGACAAGCCCTCTGATTTATCCCTCCATGCCTCAGTTTATTTGTATGGGAGATAAGGTTGTCAACCACCTTCCTCAAAAGGATATTCTGAGGTTTCACATTGGAGACTTGACATTTATTAACCAGGGTCATAGGAAAGCTCTGATTTAATCTCTGGAAAAATGCTTTGAGTGTTTCAGACATAGGGACCATATAAGCATAAAGAATTTTGCCCATAGCTCTTGAAGGAGGCTGCGGTCAGTCAACAGGGGTGTGGGCCAATCTTTGGTGTGTTCTGTTTACAGTTGTGTCCAGACAAGTTTAAGTGGAGAATTAGAGATCAGTATACAGTACACTGGTTTATTAACTATTAACTATTCATGTACTGAACAAGGATATTCCAAAAATATTTATAATATCTTATAATAGAAGAGGATTCTTGCCGCCAACAGGTTAGAGTTGGACAACAGCTTTTTACTAGGATAATACCACTCTTGGGGGACAACAGCAAGAACTGTGGAGCCTTCTCTCTGCCAGTCACTACACTATATCCTTTCATATAAATATCTTCCTTTGTCCCTTCAACAATTATTCCAAATAAGTATTATCATCACTGAGGCTCTGAAAGATTAAGCACTTTGTCCACAAGCTAGGAAGGAACCAAATCAGGATTCCAACTTAGGTTGTTTGTATTAAAAAAAAAATCCATATTCTCTCACTCTGTTATCAAATCCTAATAGTTGTCTTTAAATTCAACAGCTATACTATTAAGCATTGACTATTTATGTTCCTATGTGATGAGGTGGTAATAGAAGATAAAAATCTTTGAAGGACTATAGCTAATGCATTTTAGAGTATGCAGTTGGATTAGTAGCACACCTAATCTTATAAAAGAGCAAAAATGTTGTCACTATTTTGCCCATTTGTGAAACAGATTATACTCCTTGGAAGAAAGTTTGTGTTAATGGGAATTCTTGTGAAGGGGAGGTCGAATACATCCAGTTTTGGGAAGAAAGCTCTAGGGAACTGAAGCATACATGTAAAAAAACAAAGCGTTATTTTTTTTTAAAGTGTATTTGTGCAGTAAAATCATTGTGTTTCAGACCAGACCATCCCATTTCTGCTGTTCAGTTGGGGGTATAATTTCTATTTCTCCAAGAATGAAGCATCACCAAGAATCCCTGTTTCTTGTCTGTGGTATGTTGGAAAGATGACGTCCCACAAGTAGTCTGTTTTCAGTGATTATCCATATCTCAAATCAGAAACCCAGTGAAAATCATTTGTATTTAGCTTGAAAGGAAGGCATTAATAAACAACTGAGCATACACTTAGCTCACATCAACAGTCAACCGAGGAACTGACATGCAGAACCTTTCAAAAAGTAAGTGTTAAAGAGATGACACAGAAACAGTGAAGATAAATGGCAGTTGGCTTGGCCACATGGCACAAGTTGAGAATGTGTGAAGTGTCCTTCTAAGATGCTGAGGATGGAGTTGGTACCTCTAGGGCCGGTGGCAAGCCACAGGCCTGGAGGGGAGAAACCTCTGGAACTGTTCTTATGTGTTGTTCTAAATGAAGGCTTTCCTTGGTAACTGAAGATTGCCTTTTTATTATTATAATTTTAACTGTCATCTAAGTCTTTCTTTCTTTTTATTATGTCATCTAAGTCTTTCTACAGAGAGTAGGTATTGTCAGAAAGAAGACCTCTTGCCCTTCTGAGCATTTGGATATGCTGGAGCTTCTGGGGGCAAGGCAAGAGGAAGCAGAAGAGCAAGGAGGATGGTGGGGGTGAGGGGACAGTGAGTTGATGGAGTGTCACGGGCTGGCACTCCTCTCTGGGTCTCTTGCTGACATCATCTTGTCAAGTGGATGAGCCTTAGTCCATGATTTATGGGAGTGCATTTCTTGTAAACACTGCTGAGATGACAGAGTTCAGCATCCAGTCTGAGGTAGTGCAGAAACAGAAACAGCTTTGCAAGGGAATGGGAACAAGGAAGGAATGAGAGTCCAGAAGAACATAAGACTTTGGGAGTTTCTGGAGATTGTGATGGAGGTTTAATTATACACACACATATAAACACACAGACACACAAGGAATGCTATTGGAATATTAGAATTATAATGGACTTATATGGAGTACATATACCATATTTTCTTTATTCATTCATCCGTTGATGGACATTTAGTTTCTTTCCATGTCTTGGCTGTTTTAGTGCTGCTGTGAACATGGGGGTACAGATACTTCTCTGAGATGCTGCTTTCATTTCCTTTGGATATCTAGACCCAGAAGTGGAATTGCTGGATCATATATGGTAGTTCTATTTTTAAATTTTTGAGGAACCTCCATACCGTTTTTCAATGTGGCTGTATCAGTTGTGTTCCCAGTAATGGAGGCTTTAAAGTTTTCTGGGCTATGGACTTGAGACTCCCCAACGACCCTCCTTGGATTTCAAAGGTTGAAAAGACCTCAGAGAGCACCTCTATTTTGGAGACAAATTCATTTTAACCTGAAAAACAGTTATTGATCATTCACTATATGTAAAGAACCATGTCAGGTGCAAGGAAAAGAGAGATTCCGCTGGACATTTCACATTGTATGTTGCTGAAAGTGAGAAAAATGAGTCCTTTCCCCTAGGCTGCTTACAATCTAGGCAGAGAGAGAGAGACAAGCAAGCATCTAGTTTACAAAGCAGATGAGGTAGGAAGTTTTGGGAAGGTATAGAGAGCTAGAGAGCAATCAATTAAATGGGTAGTAGATTCAGGGAGGTTATCCTTACAGCATGTATGAGGTATATTTATAGATACATTTTACTGAGTATTTACTATGCACTGTAACCTCTGCTAAGATCTTCCTATTTAATTCTCTAAGTAGTCTCACGAGATGGGCATTATTTGGTATTTATTTCACAATTGAGGAAATGGGCTCTAAGTTCACCCAACTGAGAGGTACTGACCCAGGTGGGAACAACCAGTCTGAGCACAGAGCCCCACCTGACACGACACTGCAGGAGGCCTGGGACAATTTGTGGGAACATCTGGGTAAAAGGCTCACAGTTTCCCCTTCTGGGCACTAATGCCAGTCTTACCATTAATGCATGACACAGACTTCCTCTGTACACTCAATACAGGGCTGTGGAGGCAGCCCTGTGAACAAGTGCTCTTTGAGTTGTCTGGAGGTGGGGACAGATCAGCAACACGACACACTTACCTTGTGACTGGGGCTGCAGCTGCCTTCCCTGCCAAGGGACAGGGCAAAACCCAATCTCTAGTCCAGGTCTCCACTTTGATCTCTATCTTGGTGGCATTTTCTGACTAATCCAACCTGCTAGGCAGAGGTCATGGTCATCCAGTGTCATGTCTCAGATATGCTAAGAGGTGAGGCAGTGGGCTGGTCATGACGGACAGGCTGGGGAAGAGTAATGACTCCATGGTATCCTGACCTACCACAAAGAGAGTGTTTTCCTTTTCCAGGGCGATCCACCCTAGCATTCTGCCCTCAAGGGGTGTAGATCCTATTTACTGAAATAAACTTTAAAATTTACCAGCAGTTGAATGTTATGGGATGATGCCAATCGAGTGGATCTGGTCAGGGCTGTGCAGTTTCAGGAGTAGTGAGGTTGGTCTGGGGCCATCAGAGAAGACTCCACTGTAGGAGCAAGCTGCTCTTGCTTCTGTAGACTGAGATGGGGTTGGGGACGGTTTGGAGGGGTGGAGAGCCACTGGGGGGTTTTGAGCAGGGAAGCAACAGGATCAAAGTGATGCGTTAGGAAGATGATTCTGGCTTTGAGATTGCCTCTGAAAAGAGCCACCACCAAAAAAGACTTTGCAATGGTGGAGTTGCTGTGAACACAGGATGCTAGGATGAAGCTACCAAGCAGGCTGGCTGACCTTGCTGCATGGCCATGGGTCCCTTGTTGTTGCCCTATATGGCTCCAGGCTCTGCCACTCAGGCGTGGGCCTCCCTCATCTGTAGCCTGCCCCCTCTCTCGCTCCTAGAAGTGTCTTCCCTTCCATTTCACCTCTCCCAGCACCAATTGTTTTCATCCCAACCTTTACAGAATATTGGTATCACCCACATTTTATGATGTCTCATAACCCTCCTAGGATTTTTTCATCTGCCTGACTCACCCCAATTGTTTTATATTCTTATTTTCCACAATTCCATTTTTGATTAGACATCTCCTTTCCTCATGCTTTATAAATTACTTATTGCTGCATTCAAGATTGATCTGTCTTGAGATATAAAGTGCATCTGAAAAACAAATCAGAGCTGTGAGTGAAGTTTCCATCATCTAACCGTTTCCTTATCAAGGCAAACTCGCCTTTGCTCCTGTTACCTCCTAATCACACAAAGCCTGAGGTCACTGAGACCAAAATCCACCCTTCCCCTCTGGGGAAGATAGAAACTGGGAGCGGGGAAAATCCTTCACATTCATCTCCTGATGCTATGAAATTTACAACCTACAAGAGAGGTATTATTTCCTTAAGGAGGTTGGATTTTTTCTGGCGGACTGAGTCTGGGGTAGTGATGGTGATGCGGACTGTGGAGGAGGAAGGGATTGAAGTCAGCTGCAAGAAAAGAGAGGTCCAGGGGGGACTCTTCCAGAGACCTGGACAATGAGACTCTGCTTCATGTGTAAAAAACAGGTTAGGAAAAGCTTTGAAACCAACAAACTGGATCAAAGAATCTATAACTGCTTAAATCTGTATCACAGCATAATATTAATTAAATCTGAGTGTGTGTGTGTGTGTGTGTGTGTGTGTACATGCACACACTCTTGGATGTACTCTTACTGGCCAAACTAAGCCATTTTTTACTTTTCTCATTCCCAGAGGTTAGTTCCTTCTGTTACTATCCAGGAAAGGCAATAATAGCTTCCCACACTGGTTGAGTGTTACTAACTTCCAATTGCATTTTTCCTATTCTCTTTGGTTGGCTTTTTCTGAGTTTTGGTAGCTTTTTCTTTGTTCCTGATCTGTGTTTGCAGGTTTTGGTCCCCTTGGCAATGTTCTTAAGGTGCAACAATGACATTCAGTTAGATTTCCCCCATCTTTTCTCCACCTTCTCCAGCGGCAGTGCGATGTCATATGTTTCCTATTGGTGCTGAAACAGGTGATGCAAACTTAGAGGCTTAAACAATACAAAGTTACTATTTTACAGTGTGGAGGCTGAAAGTCCTCAGTGGGTCTTATTGGAGTAGGGCCCAATGGCTCTATTCTTTAAGTTCAAGGAGGCTCAGTGCGGGTCCAGATTGCAGGCTCCAGGAGCAAAAGTAAAGTCTTATAGCTATAGGGATCTACTTTTTCTAAAAGTCAGGTTAATATCAATCTGTTGTTACTTCAGCTCATTCCTGAAGGTCTCATACTCTTAGGGCTTGTAAAGAATTTCTTTCCTCTGCCAACACAGATCTTGCCCGCAGAATTCTGAGAAATATAGCCAACAAGGCTCTCCTCCTTTGCTCGTGAGCCTTTAGTTCCTGCTGCTGCTCCGTCCCTACTCTACAGAGTGCCCCAACTGGAATCTCATCTGTTCCAGCTCCTTCCCTTCTGGCCAAGTCCTGGTGCACTCACTGACCCAATGCCCTTTGCACAGAGTACATGATACTCCTTGGATGGCTGATCGTCCTGGATTCAAGGTAACATTTCCTGGTCCCCAGAGCCCACAGTTTTCTTTATTTCCAGCACTGGCTCAAAAGGACTTGCCTTGCACTGCTTCATTGTATTGAATTTTATGGTTTTAATATCACATGTGTGTAAGAGTTATGGATTCTATAAAACTGATTTCTGAATACTTAAGATTTTACCTTTTCTTTCCTGTGATTGAAAGAGGAAAAAGTAACTACAGCACTAGGGCAAACGGTTTCATTGTCTCTCTATAGAAAGAAGATTCCTGTGGGGTTCATCATGTATATGGTAGAAATCTGGCCCGAATCACAGGACCCGTGATTAAAAACAAACAAACAAACAAACAAAAAAACCAAAACAAACAAATAAAACCTTGTTTCCCCCATTGTGGAGAAATCTCTATTGTGTTCCCATTTTGAAGATGTTTAAAACATTATTCTCTGAAATATTTTTCCTAAGGTCCTAGACATCAAGATTGATGTGGGATGGATGAGGTTTTACCTGATGGCTTTCTCTCCTTGGGGCATTTCTCTGGAGATGAGATCAAGAACGTGAATGCTCTTTGGGGCAAAAGGTGGCATAGATGAATAAGCAGCCTCCTCCTTCTATCACCTACTAAAAAGTTAAAAAGAATTGGCTCACTTTTATAACATATTGCTTCACCTGAGAAAATTAGTAAAAGAAAATCTTATTTAGAATGGTGTTGGGAGGTCATCAGGGAAAGCCGTCATGCCCTACGCTCCTCATCAGTCGCAGCCCCAACAGGAAGAGCCAGAATCTTGCACCTGGATGCTACCATAGTATCCCAGCAAGAGGAAGGCTTCCTACCACCCTGATAACAATGGCTCAGCCAATGAGAGATTGTCATGATGATAGACAGCCAATGAAACGTCACTATACTCAGAACTCCCAGTTTCCTCCAATGGACTTCTGGTTTATTAGAGCCCCCCCCCCACATCACCTCCCTCTATAAAAGAGCAGTCGTGTGTGTGTGTGTGTGTGTGTGTGTGTGTGCGCGCGCGCGCGCGCGCGCACGTGCACAGGCACGCGTGCTGTAGCTTGTTTGTTTGGGGTTGCAATTCTCTGCTGTTTCCGAATAAATTAATTTTTGATGGTAAAATAACTGGCAGTTTTACTCTTTAAGGTTAACCCAACTTATCTCCGTAAAATGTCCTCCTCCTTCATCATCCGTAAATTCTAGTGGAACTAGAGTGCTTCAAGTATTGGTAAGTTATAAAAGAGAGGGCTGAAAAGCAGCTTTGGCATTTTTAGTCTAAAATCGCCTTTTGGAAAGCCAGGGCGTTTTTGGAGTGAGAGGTTTGAACTTTTATAGACCCTGGTCCTGATGGAAGCAGCATAGTTGCAGCATATTCTTGTGGTTCACTGTTCTTCCTCTATTGTACCACTAATTACACATTTTCAGTATTGCTTGTTTGACGACAGTCGTTCCCGGTAGACTCCAACAAGTATTTGTTGAGTTCACTGCAAACAGGACAGCCATCTAATGACTGAAAAAAATGCGTATTTGAAACCAGCAGCTTGTGACTCACCATGTTGGGATTTAGATTTCTAGGTATGAATACATTTCATCAGTTTATGAGGTGAATTCCACCCTTTCCGGTCCGGTGGGTGGCACACACTGGAGAGGTTGTGAGGTCTTAGCCCAATAGTGACTGCTGATTTCACTGTAATTTTTTTTTTTCCTAGCAAAACTCTCTGACCCAATATTAAAGTTTTCCAAGAATATTTTTGGAACCTCTTCATGTAAAAGTGGGTCCTTTACAGTCTACTCCAGGGAGTTAAAGATAATATTTACTTAAGAACTGACTTCAGTGACTCAATCTATGTGTGAAAGGGGAAGCTGTGGTGAAGAGCATTTCCTTCCTCCAAGGGCTGGCACCAACAAGCAACTGGAGGTCTCTTTTGCAAGATATCTCTTGTTTCAGTCTACTGTTGCTTGCTCTTGACTTCCTTGTCTTTGAGAGAGCATATTAGTAAATATAAATGAGAACACAGATGACCTGAACACTTTGTTTATTTAGTAGATACATATTAAACTTTGTATACTGCACATGTGACTTCTCTTTTTTACCAGTATCCATTGGACATTTCTAAAGAATACTCATGTATTAGAGCACAAAATGCCAATTGATTTCCTCAAAGCAGAAACCCTGTGGATCATATTTTATGACCACAATGCATAACTAATCACACACACACTAAATAAAAATATAAGAGAAAAAAAATCAAACCTCTAAATACAAAGTATTTAGAAATGAATGAAAATGGGAACACTTTCATATGGTCCAACCTGAACTCAGAGGAAAAGTCATAACCTTGGGTGATTTTTTTTTTTAACCTTAGTAAATAATAAAAGTAAACTAAGCAAACACTTTTTAGGAAACTTGTTTAAAAGGAGACGTTAAAGAAAAATACTGCCATGATAAAAACAGATGGGGTCTAGTGTAACCTGAGAATCTGAGTAAATGAGGCCAGTGGAGGAAATCTAAAGAGGATCCACCATTTTTCTTGGAAATAGGTATTATACTTTCCCAGGGTATATTTTCAGGATTTCAGTACACCCTAACTTGCATGAAAACAGGAAAGATGTTCAACAGCTGTTTAAGCTTGATGGTGATATGATAACAAAGTCTGCTACTTTTTCATTTTTAAAAAGGAAATATAAAGTAAATTGCTATTATCTTGTTCATGTTTTGAGGTGTAGTTAATTACATTTCTATTACCCAGGGAAAGATTGAGGACTATTTAAAACTCTTTATTGGAAGCTAAGAAAAAAACACATGTTCTAAGGGTCAAAAACACCAGGTGTTCTACAAAACACACAACAGAATAACAACTCAGCAAAATCTAAGAGACCGTTTTCAGGATATCATTAAACCAGTTTTAATTTTTTTTTTTTTTTGTCCAAGTTGTTAGTAAGGATTTTGTTTTGTGTTAAAGCTGTGGAATGCACCTGCTCACTTGGTTTCCTGGGGAGGCTATTTTGGGCAATGCTGAACTTTTTTTTACTCCCAGTTTTATACCAGCCTACGCCCTGCTGGTCAGTACTTGCTGAAGCCATTAGAGCATGAAAAAGCTGATCTTCTTCCTGAGATTTTCACCCCTTGGGGACACAGATCCCACTTTCTCCTACTCCCTAAATACTGATTCCAGAGTAGATTGTCTTTCAGCCTCCATTTTTACTATGATTATGCACTTTTGTCCTTTTCAGTATTTCCTGGGTATCTTAGTGAGATATAGGAAGAAAGAGAAGGTATTAGATGGATTCAATATTATATAAGAATTCTCTATCACCACATTTTCCAAACTATGTGCCTTGGAATAGTCAGTCCTAATAGGTGTTCCATGGATCTAAATCCCTTTTTATAGGGATGCCTGGGTGCCTGGGTGGCTCAGTCAGTTAAGCAGCTGCCTTTGGCTCAGGTCACTCTCCAGGGTTGTAGGATCAAGTCCTGCATTGGGCTTTTTGTTCAGCAGGGAGCCAACTTCTCTCTCTCTCTCTCTCTCTCTCTCTCTCTGTCTGTCTCTGACAAATAAAAGTCTTAAAAAAGTAAATCCCCTTTTACAGATTTACTGTGAAAATTCAGAAATTAAAGTCTATGGGAAGTCCTGAGTAAAGAAGCCTGGTTTATTTTATTTAAATGTAAGCTATTTGAGCACACAACCCTTTTTTTTTTTTTTTTTTTTCACATAGCTGGCTGGGCCTGGTTCTAGGCTGGGCCTGGTTCTAGGCCTGGTTCTAGGCTAACCAGTAGGTTTCCTTCCTGACCCTCCTCTCCTTGGAGTAACCGGTGACCTGGACCAGCTTTTGGACCTCCATGCTGCTTTTTGACCTTTTAACAGTATTCAGCACCAGACTGTTTACATGTACTGTGATCTTCCCATTGATTTTTTTCTTCCTTTAATAAAAAGAACATTAGTTCTTATAAGTGCCTACCACGTACCATCTCACTGGTTGTTTTAAAAATATAACCCGGATGCTGGACTCTTCTTCTCAACAGGAGTGTGTGTGTGTATGTGTGTTTGGTGTGTAGAGGTGAAGAGGAAGGTTCTCTGTGAAATCAACCCTACTAGCAGTCAGTTGAACATCTACACATGGGCTCTCTTTCCCCCCATGGCCCACACTAAATGTGTCTTGGTTGTCTGCTAGTGATGGGGTAAAACAAGTTGTATTCTTTACCTCCTGAGACCCTGAGGAAGCTTTAATCAGTTTTTCACTTCAAATTCATCTTGATAGAATCCAAGTTCTACAGCACCGCTGGTGGGGCACAGAGCACAGCGTCGTCCCTGGTTCAGTTAGATATGCGCCCTCCCTTGGCTGCAGGCAGGGGCAGGAGGGGTCATAGGCTGTTTTCTCACACTATGAAGAATACCCCTCTGGCCTCCCTTTTTTTCCTTCATATTAGCACTTCTTCTCCATCCCTGCCCCCTCTCTAGAATCTGTCTCTCCATCATCTCATCCCCATTCCCAAACTCTGGATCTTCTCCCAGCCATTTCGTGAGTCTTGGAAACCTTCAGGACTTTGGTAGGTCACGGTTGTCCTTGTTCTTGCCATTTTTGCAGACAGGTAAGAGGAGAATAACTGCTGTGGGTCCTCAAGTTTGTGTGTGTGTGTGTGTGTGTGTGTGTGTGTGTGTGTGAATATCCGCGGCAACCTGCACTGAGGACCAGCCTTGTCTCTGCTATCTGCATGACCTGAGATCTTTCAGGAATACTAGCTATCTTGCATTGGGAGGGCTCATTGTCCACCAATACTTGATGTATGTCAAAACTTTTGGGCCTCATTGTGCAGAAGATGTGTTTTTTCCTCCTAACATTGGCTCAAATTATGAGTCCCTGCTTGTGACATGTTTCTGTAAAACAAATCACTCCAAAACTTAATGACTTAAAAACCACCAAATCCTATTTATTTTGTTTGTAAAGTTATCACTTGGGTAGGTCCAGCAGGGATGGCTGCTGTTCTGTGATGTCCGGGATCCCAGCTGCAGACACACGTGGTCTGTCTATTGCACCTCTCCCCCATGGTGGTTTCAGAGTAGGTGGCTCAGGGTTCCAAGGGCGAGTGTTTCCAGAGAGCAAGGCAGAAGCTACAAGGACTTCTTTGGCCTAGCCTCAGATGTCATGCAGTATGACTCCTGCTGTATCTTTTTGGCCATATAAGACCAGTACTGATTCAATGTGGGAGTGGGCTATACAAAGGCAAGACTATTAGGACGCAGGGACCACCTTGCTGGCTGGCTACGGCAGCCCCCTTCTATTCAGTTTCCAAAGATCAGGCAAACTGACTTTTTATTGCAAGTTAAATTTGTCTAGGATCTGACACCACTGGACCCAAAGGCTTCCATGGATACGCACCAGAAAGAAGAGATCAGGACACACATTTTCTATGCTCCTTCCAGCCACTGTGTTGTCTTTATTCAATGGAGTACTGAATTAGAGGCAGAGAGGGTTTGTCCTCTGGCATTCCATTTTAGAGAATGGCAGTCATACTATCCGCCCTGGCTCTCGGAGAACCCATCTTGGCTCTGTACACTCAGTTTTTCAGGTTGTACCAGAGAGGGAGGAAATTCTGGATGCCGGCTTTAAAATAATAGTAAGGCATCCAGACTGCTGTGAAACTAGCAGCTCCCCCATCTCAGCTCCCACCATCATGCTGACCAGTAACAAAAGAAATAAGTGGAGACTACGAATACTAGGGTGTGGGAAATAATGCTCACATGCTTAAGATGCACCCGCTTAGGTCTTTTAAAAACCAATTGTTCTAAAGCTTTTATTGCTCTGTCACAAAATAAATGGAGCGGACATTGATTCCAAGGTCATTGTGAATTGATATTTAACCATATTAATAAGTAATGCAAGTTTGACTGCTAGGAGGAGGCTTGCCGGGGAAGGCATCACAGTATACTGAATGCTTGTAAACATTAGTACAAGTATAGAGTAAGAGAGACTCCCCTACTGATGCTAGATAGGACCCAAGTTCCTCTCTTTCTGAGGGATGAAGCACTAAGGATTCGTCTCCATGTTATGTCTGCTAGGGTATAATAGACTGCCCTAAAGAAGAATGGATTCTGATTTGGCTACTTGTCTCAAGGTGATATTGGTTCTCCTCCATGTTTCTGGTTCTTTGCAAGGTGGGCTCAGCGTCCAAAAGGGGGTCCTCCAGGATGGCCTGACAGAAAATGCTGCCCCCAGTACCAAGGACATGAAATGAAATGGGCTCATCACTGAGACTTTTTGCCCCATTCTCTTCCCCAGGTTCACCTTTGCAGAGAATGCTTTCCTAACCGAAGGGGCTGCATAATCTGCAGTAAATTGGGCTCTCTGCCCCACCTTACTCCCACTTTGCTCTCTGTACCTATGCCTTGTGTCCTTCTCTGTCACCTCTGCCAGTAACCAGAAGAGCAGCAGTGGCTGCCTATTGGTCACCTTTGGGCAGATCAGGTCCCGGTGGCTAGTGCCACCAGCTTAGCCCTTCCATCTCACAGCACCCCCCCAGGACTCCATCAGAGGACAGAAGAGACAGTGCAATAACAAAGCGAGGGGGGCTGCGGGGAGCCCTGGCATTTCGGGAGCTGGGGATCAGGACTTCCTGATGCTCTGCAAAGAGACCGCAAATGCGATGATGCGGAGGGGCCATTGCTGGGGACACACGTCTGGAACCAGAATCACACTTGGCCGTGGGGATCCTAGCCTCGCACTGGGCCCACACTGCAGGCTGGAGCACCCTCCAGTGGGCTAACTTACATCACATGGACGGGGACGAGGTGAGCCCTCAAGGACAGCTGTGGCTGCCACCCTGCCTCAGCCGCCGCCTGCATGGCACTCAGCTCCCCATCTTGGGCAGCCTCGCCCTCACCTTGGGCAGCCCGGCAATGCGGTGAGATGCCCCTCTGTCTGTGGCTGATACTCCAGTCTCAAACCCATGAGTCTTGTCTCACTGTTTCCCAGGGAGGAGGGTGGGTCAGTGTGGCAGCTCCTCTGCAGGGACACAGTGTGAGACGAGGCATCGCAGCAGAGCCCGGCCACTGCCAAAGCAGGAGGGGCCAGCAATCAGACGTTTTCTAGGACATCCAGGGGGACAAGGCCTCTCTTCTTTCCACTGAGGACTCTGATAAATCCATCTTGCTCCTCTTCGGAAGTCACGCAGATCTGAATGCCAAGGAAGGAGAAACATCAAAGTGTCAACAAGGAAGAAATTAGGAGCTGCTTGAATCACAGTGGACTGAGGCCAGGAGCACCAAATTGGAAAAGGGAGAGCAGTTTCAAATAGTGGGGTGTTGGAGGGGGGAGGCTGGCTCTGTAAGGAAAAGGTTGAGGAAATATTAGGCAGAACCTGGGTTTGGAAATAGGCCTAGGTGCTGAATATTTTCTGAGTTTTAGGAATGAAGTTTTACAAATGAGGATCAATAAAATGGGGTTAATCAGATTGTGTCCTCCTGAAGAGTCACTGTGAGGACAGAACGATAGAATGCTCACAAGAGAACCTAGCATGTGGCACACAATGAGTCCTCAATACTTTATTTTAAAAGATACAGACTAATAGCTACCATTCAGCAGGCCCCGGTCATGTGTTTGGAAATTTATACATATGATAACAGGAAGTCAAAGGAAGCTATACCATTCCTGGCCCCTAGCAAAGCAAACAGACGCTAACACCTCCCCTTGCCCAGCTGTGTGGGACTGAACAAGAAAGTGGTTAAAAATCTGTTTGTATGCGCTTGTCATCACCACTGCCATTTACCACTGAAAGGCTGAAGGGTGGAGAGAGTCAGATGGAAATAAGAATTTTTTGCAAAGTTCTGTGAGTTTCAGCCACCTGACCTGCTTCCATGTGTGGTAGGTTAGATCTTAGGTTAGAGTCCCTAGAAACAGAGCCTGAGGCATGAGAAGTGGCTTGTTGAGGGTGTGCTCTCAGGAGGTGGGAAGTGAGGGAAGCAGGAGGGCGGGGAAGGAGCTGAGCAAGGGTGAGGACTCAGTTGGAGGTGAGCCTCAGGCTGATTCAACAGGGAGCTCTGGAGTATGAAGTGGGCTGAGGAGTGTTCCCACCTTGAGGCAAGGGGTCTGGCTTCTTGGGCCCCCTGTCCGTCATTGGCCACTGGCTGACTTGGGTGTGAGAGGTGTGACCTGTCAGGTGAGGCAGCTCTTGGTCCACAGAAGGGCAGTAGCTGGATAAGGGACAGCTGTGAGTTGTCCATCAACACAGCAACCAGGAGATGGGTGTACCCACCTAGTGAGGGGGTTGGGAAAAGAGCTGAGCTTCATTTGTGACTCCCAGCGCTTAGGATATACAAGAGACTGGTTTCTGGTTCAAGTTTCAGAATCCTAACGCTATGATAAGCTTGACTGGAAAGAAGCTCAGATGGGGAAGTAAAAAGGAGTTGATCTGTAAGAACAGAAGATGTGGTGACTATTTCCTGAAGGCCAGAGGTGAGCTGTGAGAAAGAAATAGCCTTGGTGCCATGTTAGATCCTGCTAGAGCATGATGGGCAAGGTGGCTGCCAAAGGGAAAGTGAACCACCTGATTTTCAAAAGCTAAGACCTGTCATTACCATGCCAGAAACACCACAGACAAGGGACCCTAGTGATGGGCAGGGAGTATATGTCTTGAAAAGAACCCATAAAAATGCCTTGAGAGCACGATTTACCTTTAAAACCGTGACAAAGACAGAATTTTCTTCATTGTTGAAATATGCCTGAAATTCAACAATCCTTACTATTAGACCAACCAATCCACATCAGTGAAAAACTTTAAAACTGATCCCTTGTGCAGATTTGTTCTAGATGCTTATTTAAAAAATTTCCAGTTGAAATATTTAAATAAAGAAATGAACATGAAAACAGTTTGATGACGTATATACACACAGATGTTGTATCATGTTGATGTCAAATATGGAGAACACTGGGCAAAAATCAGAAAACAGAAATTCTGGCCAGAGCTCAGAGCCTTATGCCATTAGCCTAAGTCATAAAGCAAACAAACCAAAAAAATGACTGCAGTCTGGGGTCTCCATTAGTTTTTTGGGTCATTTTCACAGCTTTCCTGATTTACATTAGTAGTAAATTTCAGTCTCTCTAGCAGAAGCCCACTGACAGTTCAGATGCATGTCCATATATATATATATATACCCCAAACCTTTATTCTCCCTTTTTCTTTTTCAAGATTTCAGTGTGGAAGAGAAACAGTGCTTGGTAGAGGCAATGGAAGAGTTGTTTGAAGGTGTCTCAAAAATAGGAGGCCAAGATACACAAATGTTTGTACTTTGTTGCATGCACTTATTTCTTCTGCACCTCCTTCTGCACCTCCTTCTGCACATCCCTGCAGTGATTTGACTTGGGGAGACCTTCCAAAGGACGAGGAGATCTATACCCACCACGCACTGCTTGGATAGTCTCGGGGGAAGACAATGGGGACACAGATGAGGAAGCTAAAGGAAGTTGAAAAAGATGAATACAAAGGGTTGAAAATAGGTTTCAGCAGTTGTACTCTTCCTAGAAATGAAGAGTCTAGGATTTAAATTTCTGATGGTAGAAATACATCGCTCTCCAGGTTTGAGAACCTGCCATTTTAGGAAGTGATAAAAAAGTTTGAAACATTTCCTTTCAAGATGAAGTGGAAAGATGAGCCCAGAAGATTACGGGTAGAAGAGGGTGGGAGGTGAGGCAGAGGCAGAACTCCTTTGCTTCGCAGGGACGCAAATAGGGTGACCAACTTGTCTTGGTTTGCCCGGGACGTTCTCAGTCTTTGCACTGAAAAGTCCCACATCCGAGGAAATTCCTCAGCTCCAGATAAAGGAGACAGTTGATTATGCCAGCAAATGTTTTACTGGCCAGGCCATGTGAAAGATACCTCCAAGTGTCTGCGGTCCCTTGATTCCCTACTTTCTGCATTCATTCATTCATTCATTCACTCACTCATTTTCCAAGTTTTTATTGAGAGGCCCCTATGTGCTAGCTACCACTCTAGAAGCTGGGAAAGAAAGGCAGATGCCTGCTCTCATGGAGCTTATTGGGCAGAACTGGAAGGAGAGATATTTAATGAGTAATTACATGTGTGATGAGTGCAAGGGCCCTGTGTGTTTTAATCCCTGTTTATTTAGTACACTGACAATATAAATCATTAAGTTTTTGAATGAATGAACTCATGATGAAAAGGGTCCCTTTGCTGACCTTCTGACCTATCTCTTTGACTGGAACTGGGGCACTGGCCAACCACTGAAAACATCACCAGCAAGAATTAATTTAATTAGGATTCACCTGAGTCATGGGAGGTACACATGGACAAGAGAACAAAAATCAGGGCTCTGCCAAATGGGGAAAGGGCAGAGATGACTACTGGTACCAACCAACAGTTGAGTGTTAGACGATTTTCAGTAGAAAAAGGAAGATTTATAAAAACTGGTTCTTTTTCCTCTCCTGTCCTCTCCTCTCCCTTCTCCTCTTGTTACCTGATATCCTTTTTCCCCTCTCTTCTTCCTCCCTCTTTCCTTCTCTTCCTTCCTTCCTCTTTCCCTCTCACTCTCTTGCCAGCCAGACTTCTGAAGACTGGACTATTTCCTTCCCATTGCTGACAAATCCTGGCCTGTCCACTCTGCTTGCTGACAGCATTGCCGACTGCCTGGTGGACACCACGTGTGCAGAAGGGATGGTCTGGGCATCTCAGTACCAAGGTGAGTATAGCACATACAGAACACTAGCACCCAGCATACTCAACAGAGCATCTCCAGTAGCCTAGTGCTTACTTAGACATGCAGCCTGGATATTGCCAGCCCCTGAGCATCACTCAGACTTTGCATTCTTTAATTAATTAATTTCTTTTGAGAGATGAGGGAGCATGCATGCACTTGTGGGTGGGGGGGGGGAAGGGAGCAGCAGAGGTAGAGAGAGATTCCGCACTGAGAGTGGAGCCCTATGAGGGCTCCAATCCCAGGACCCTGAGATTGTGACCTGAGATGAAACCCTGAGATCTTGACCTGAGATTGTGACCTGAGCTGACCCAAGTCAGCTACTCAACTGATTGAGACACTCAGCCATACCACTTAGTGTTTGTTATTAATGATAACCCCATTCACTCATGTTTTTGCTCTGGTTTCTGTGTTTATGACTTTACCACTCTCCTCCTCTCACTTCCCCTACTCCTATGGGAGGAGACTAGATTTTTCCCCATTCTTGTCTCTACTTGATATCTTGTCCTTGACCCACTC
The DNA here is from genome assembly GCF_022355385.1 of Mustela nigripes. Taxonomy (NCBI): domain Eukaryota; kingdom Metazoa; phylum Chordata; class Mammalia; order Carnivora; family Mustelidae; genus Mustela; species Mustela nigripes. The sequence continues at coordinate 63,689,882 of NC_081558.1, forward strand.
CCTAGCCCTCTGCTTCTTCTCCTATGTTGTCTCTAATTCTGCTCCCTGCCAGTTAAGTGCCCCTCTTGGCTCAGTCCCTTCATGGTCTTGCCTAGCTTAAGTCCTACAATCTAACCCACTTTGGGGAGCACATCTGCTAATAACATCTAAGGTTCCCCTGGCCTTGCCTCTCAACTCATTAACATTCAACTGGGCTGCAACTTAAAACAGATGAGCCAAACTATGGAAAGAACCTAGATGTCCATCAACAGATGAATGGATCAAGAAGATGTGGTATATATACACAATGGAATACTATGCAGCCATCAAAAGAAATGAAATCTTGCCATTTGCGACAACATGGATGGAACTAGAGCGTATCATGCTTAGCGAAATAAGTCAGGCGGAGAAAGACAACTATCATATGATCTCCCTGATATGAGGAAGTGGTGTTGCAACATGGGGGCTTAAGTGGGTACGAGAAGAATAAATGAAGGAAGATGGGATTGGGAGGGAGACAAACCATAAGTGACTCTTAATCTCACAAAACAAACTGAGGGTTGCTGGGGGGAGGGGGTTTGGGAGAAGGGGGTGGTATTATGGACATTGGGGAGGGTATGTGCTTTGGTGAGTGCTGTGAAGTGTGTAAACCTGGTGATTCACAGACCTGTACCACTGGGGATAAAAATACATGTTTATAAAAAATAAAAAATTATATTAAAAAAAAAAACAGATGAGCAGTCATTTTATTTGAAAGGATTTCTTGCCTAGTGCTCTGGACTCAGTCTTCCCTCAAAATACCTATGAGGAGATAGGACATAGAGGGTCGAATGTCCTGAGCACTGGGATTGGCAGCCATTTGGAGGCTGACAGGCACTTCTCTACAACCACTGAGTTGTAGAGAACTCATTTGATGCCTGAAGCAAGTTGTTCTGTTGGATTTAGGATGAATATTCAAGGCTGAAAGATAGCTCCTCCTCCAAGGTCTGCCCAGGCCACAGAGATTCTGCAACTGCCCAGAGCAGAAAGCTGGGCAGCCACTTTTCCCTTACTACTATGGGCTCTACTTTCTAATGTGGGCAAAATACATCTTTTCCTTGTCCTAATTAATACCTCTCTTTCTATATTTATTGATGCATTTATTGGAGTGGTCCTCTAAGAAAAGGAAATGACAGGAAGTAGGAGCACATTAGGAGACACCAGTATCTCCTGGGAGGTGAGACCTCATCAGATAAAACAGTGGGTGGGAATGGAGACAGAAAGACCACGGGGTCTTGCATGAAGTAGGAGGTAGCTTTGCACATGTTCCAGAGCTGAGAATGTTGAGGAAAAAAGCAATGGCAATAGCAAATCCTAACTTGACCTGGCAGACCAGCATTGGATAAAGGCCTCTTAGATAATTGAAGTTAGTGTAAGAGCCATGCATAATTACCTGCTCCCCCAGCTGAGGATACCTGAAAACCCATGAGTGAGCTCTGAGTTGCACCAACTCTGGTCCACTCATCTTTCAGCTGGGAACCCTCCACTCTGCACCAATCATTCCTTGTTCTAGGATAAGTAAATCATTTGCATTAGACACTGTTGGTTAATGTCAATGGTGTTAATCTGTTCTTTTCCCATGCAGCAGAGCTCTAACTTTTGTTCTGTTGTCCATCCTTACCCTACATGACTTGGGTGAATCCTAATTGTCTGAATCTGTTTTGATTCTCCTTGCTAGTGATTCTCATGGGACCCGGTTCTAGCTAATGAAACAGCATGGGGAGTTCTGAGGTAGTATGTTTTCCTCTTGAAAGAGATACATTAAGAAGAAAATTTCTTTCTTCATCTGGAAGGGATTCTTGGGGTGGCTGCAGCCATCTGTGACCACTAGAAAAGGTGGCTAGTATTTCAAGGATGGCAGAGCATCAGGCTGGAAGAATCTAGATCTCTGACCATGGAATCAAACTGTTGAATTATGAATCCCAGAACTTCCCTGTATCCGGGCTTCTCATTATGTGAGTAAAATCCACCTTATGAGGTTGACTCAATTTGAGTAACCTGAGATGTGTAACAGCTTCTGCTGTTGTAACAAATTACCACAAACTCAGTGCTTTTAAACAAACCAGTTTATTACATTAGATTTCTGTATGTCTGATGTCTGGTGGGCTTGGCTAGTTTTCTCTGCTCTGGGATTCATAAGGCCAAAATCAATGAGTCAACAGGGCTTATTCTTTTCCCCTCCTTCCTTACTTCTTTTTCTCTAAGAGAGGATTAATTCCAGGCTCATTTAGGCTGTCCAATCCAGTTCCTTGAGGTTGTAGGACTGAAGTCCAGTCCTGGTTTCCTTGCTGAGTCGGGGATCATCCTCAGTTTCTAGAGGCTGCCTGCAGTCCTTGACTTGTGGTCCCTTTCTGTATCTTGAGATCCAGTAAGTGTAGTTTGAGTCCTTCTCACATTTAATCTCTCTCTGATCTACCTTTCTTCCGTTTCCTGCTATCTCTCTTTGACTCCAGCTGGATATATCTCAATGCTTTTAAGGGCTCAAATTGGAGGGCCTTGCACACAAGGCCCTTGAAATTGACTGGAGCTAGCCAGCCCACACAATCTAGGATATATCCCTATCACAAGGCCCATAATCTTAATCACATCTGTAAAGTCCTTTTTGCACAAAATCTGGATTAGTGTCCTATGGTTTCTGTAACAAATTATCACTAAATTGATGGTTTAAAATGACACAAAGTTATCTTGCAGTTTGGGAAATCAGAAGTCCTTAAATGTGAAGGTGAAGGCTGAGCTGCCAGAGAATCTGGTTCCTTACCTTCAGCCTCTAAGAGGCATTCCCTGGCTCCTGGATCCTTCCTCCATCTGCAAGGTCAACAGCATAGCATCTTCAAATCTCTCTCTATCTCTCTTTCTTACTTCAGCTTCTATCCTCCCATTTACTTCTCTGACTCTGGCCCTCTTGTCTTCCTGTTCTAAGGAACTGTGATGACACTGGGCTCACCTGGACAATCCAGAATAATTTCCCATCTCACCATCCTTGACTTCACCACATCTGCAGAGTCCTTCTTGCCATGAGAGGTGACACATTCAGTTTTGGGGATGAGGACATGGGGCTGTTGTTCTGCCTACCACAAGGCGAAAGGATCAAAACTATTACTGTCAAACACTAAAAAGTACTGTGGGCAATATGTGCATATGTATGAAAGAATAAGTTATTCTTGAATGCCATAGGTTGAAGGAAGACTCAGCCTTGACGTTTTAAGGAGAGCATCTCCAGGTGGAGAGAGGATGTGAAGAGAGGCAAAGTAAACATTCTGTGGGCAGAAGGGAGTTGGTGTAGAAGAAAACACTACAGGCAATGCACATTCAGTTCAATCTATGTTAGAAGCAGTGGCAGACTGGATTGAAACTTCAGAATATTAAAGGAATTGGGGCACTATCTGAAAATGTTCTCCAGCAGGAAGCGGAGAGTGATGGAGTCGAACTCAGTCAAGAGGTTAAAATTAGAGGGGATCATGGGGGAAGAGAGGAAAAATGAAACAAGACAAAACCAGAGAGGGAGACAAACCATAAGAGACTCTTAATCACTGGAAACAAACTGAGGCTTGCTGGAAGGGAGGAGGACGGAGCGATGGAGTAAAGGGGTGATGGACATCAAGGAGCGCATGTGATGTAATGAGCACTGGATGTTATATAAGACTGATGAATCACAGACCTGTACCTCTGAAACCAATAACATATGTGGGTAGAAATTGGCACACACTTTTTAGAAGCAATTTGGTCATATGCATCAAGAACTGTAAAAATCTTTTATCTGTTTTTCTATAAATTCTAAAGTCTATCATAAGGATGTAATCAGAGTTACGGAGAAAAGATTTTAGTTTAAACATGTTTGTTGCATTATCAATAGTTTAAAAAGTTAAATAAAAATAAAATTAAAAAATTAAAATGGAATATCTAACAACAGGAGAATACTGAAATGCATTCTTCTACATCCAGACTAGGGGTTGACAAACATTTTCTGTAAAGAAGAAAATAGTAAATATTTTTGGCTCTGCAGGCCATATGGTCTTTGTTGCAACCACTCAACTCAGCTGTTCTAGTGTGAAAGTAGCTTCAGATGATACACATATGAATGAATATAGCTCTGTTTCAATAAACTCTGTTTTAAAAACAGAACCAAATTTGACCATAAGTCAATATGCCATGGTTTGCTAAACCGTAATGAATGTGATAAAATGTTAGAGAACTGATAAAAACTGTTTTGAGAAACATTTAATGACTAAGTTAAAAAAACAAACAAACTCAGAACACTAAATAGAATATGATACACCAAAATATTAATTATAAGAAAAGTTTGGTAGAAAATATACCAAATTGTTTTTGTCAATAATAACTTGATGCTTGAGTTACCTGCTATTTTTATTTTCTTCTTTATATATTTTTTGTAATTTTCAAATTTCTCCACGATAAATACATTTCAGTTTAGTAATCTAAAAATAATTTGCTTATTTTTCTTTAAAAGCTTCAACATAATACAAAGAATCAATAAAAACAGTTCTATTGGGATGGCAGAACTATGGATGAATTTCAAGAAATACTTTTATGGTTTAATAAGAATATTTTTTAGATTTTAAAAATAAGGAAAACAAACTTTGGCATTAGTGCAAACTCTAGTTGTGTTCACAACGAAAGGATAACTTGATTCTCTTTGGAAATAAGAGCTCTGTGAAAAAATAATATAATCATTATGAGACAAATTAACCCCAGAGGCAGAAATGTGATTTGATCAAAGAGATGCATTGCATTTATTTTCAGAATTGAATTTCTTCTATTTCCCTGTTAAAGAGCATTTGTCTATATTTTTAGAGTTGCAAATACCATACTGGCTATTTTCTGATGTTTACTAGGTAATTTTAGGCAGTGCTGGCCATTGCAGATGAATCTGGAGCTCACTCTAGATGGTGCCGGCTGCATGGGGACCTTGCTATGCATTGGACGGTGGTCAGGCACAGTGCTGACATTTTACACAGGGGATCATGTTTCACCCTTACCCATGTCAAGAGGGAGGTGCAACTATGCCGACTTTACAGATAAGAATGCTGACATTCAGAAGTGACTTTGCAAAAATCACACGGGATATGCTATTAGGTTAAGCTCTCCTCATTTTGACCAATATGTTTTGAAATTTTACACCTAAACTAATTTAGGACACTAAATGATTCGGAGCCAAATTTTAAAAAAATTTCTTAATAATAGATCTTTGTTTTTATTTATTTGTTTTTAAGATGCTCTCTTTTTTTTAACATCTTAATTTTATTTATTTATTTTTTCATGTTCCAAGATTCGTTGTTTATGTACCAGACCCAGTGCTCCATCCAATACATGCCCTCCTTAATACCCACCACCAGGCTCACCCTAAACCCCATCCCCCTCCCCTCCAAAACCCTCAGTTTGTTTCTCAGAATCCACAGTCTCTCATCTTACATCTCCCCCTCTGATATATCCCAATTCACTTTTCCTTTCCTTCTTCTAATGTCCTCCATGTTATTCCTATGCTCCACAAGTAAGTGAAACCATATGATAATCGACTTTCTCTGCTTGCCTTATCAACAGGACAGGAAACAACAAGTGTTGGAGAGGATGTGGAGAAAGGGGAACCCTCTTACACTGTTGGTGGGAATGCAAGTTGGTACAGCCACTTTGAAAAACAGTGTGCAGATTCCTCAAAAAATTAAAAATAGAGCTACCCTATGACCCGGCAATTGCACTACTGGGTATTTACCCCAAAGATACAGATGTAGTGAAAAAAAGGGCCATCTGTACCTCAGTGTTCATAGCAGCAATGTCCACAATAATAGATCTTTAAAATGTACATTTTCTCTTAAGTGGCTGACGTTTTTCCAAAACTGGTTGCCATGTTGATGCCAAAGATGGAAAATAAAGAATTTGTGTAGGGCTAGAGACCTCAGTGCCTTTGTTGACCCACATGTCATTGGACATAAAAATACCTTCAGTAGCTACAGGACTACATGGGATTTGAAAGTGAGAGAATGGAAGTGAAGGTCATTCTCAAACTTCAGCTTTGATCCTGGGGAGTTTGTAAAGAGAGAGATTCTTTGCCTTTGCCCTGAAAAGATCTGCTTCCACAGGTCTGGGATGGAGTCCAGGAATCTGCATTTTCCATGATCTCCCAGGTGATTATGATTCAGGTGGTTCAAACCACACTCTCAGAAACACCAGGCTAGACAAATACCGGGGAATATGGAACTTTTTTAAAGGATCATGGGTGGATTCATTTGGTTCAGGCTGAAATGCTGTGTTATGTCTTGAGCATGTCTAATTGAAGAGATTGGGTTGTATGCCTCTCCGCCACCCACCCCATGCTGGAAGACTGTACTTCAACCATGGGAGTGGAGAAGATAGGTGAGAGCCCATTTCCAGAAAAGACAGTTTTGGAGACTAACAGTCAAGGAATTGGTAGGAGTCACTGAGTTGATGTTCTGCTTCTGGAAATTGATCAAGTTGAGCAAACTTTAATTTGCCTTCTGCTTTCACTGACTTGTATATTAACAACATAAAGACAATGTTCAATTTAAAGTGAGGAAGCATAAGATTATTTTGAGGGAAAAATAAAACATGCTAGCAAAATTATTAACACTCTGCCAATAAAGATGGATATTCTTCTTGAATTTATTTCCTTCAAAAGACTTTCCAAACTTTTGCAACAGGGAGGATACAGTTGGATACACTTGGAGAAGCCCTGACGGGGAACCCAGCTGGGAAAAGTGTTCGTTTGCTGTGTGCGATGTGTGTGGCATTAGAGCTGAGGTCTCAGTGTTATGAGGATGATTCCATTGCCTGAAATGAAAGATAACCCAATAGGGCACTTACAGGAGTAAGACTGTTTCTAAGGAGTTCTCTGGTCCCAGGATACTTGCCTTAATGACATTCCCTTCCCTGGGAGCCAAACTATGCAAATGGTGCTGTACAGCTCAAAGTTGGTGCCACCTTGTCCAGGGCACATGGAAAGCATTTTGGCTTGGAGTTTGCAGACCAATGTTTAAGTTCTAGCCTGGGGGTGCCTGTGTGGGTCAGATGGTTAAGTGTTTGTCTTCTGCTCAGGTCATGATTTCAGGGTGCTGGGATCAAGCCCCATGTTGGGCTCCCTGCCCAGCAGAGCCTGCTACTCTGTCTCCCCCAGAATAAAATCTTAAAAAAAAAGTTCCAGCCTAGCTACTTACCAGGTTTTTGTCCCCTTGAGCAAGGGATATAACCTTTATGAGCTTTTGTTTCATCATTTATAAAATATAAATAGTGGTTAATTATTCAAAAAATTCACAGGACATGTGTGGGATCTCAAGTAAAATGTTGTAGGTATATATACTCTATAAATATATATATGACATAAATAATTAGCAATAATAATGATGATCCTTGTGATAATTATCACTGTGGAAATGTCCAGGACTGTATTAATTTGTTCTTTCCTTCTCTGTGAACCAGGGGCTAGATATAAAGATTTTTCTTTTAAACAGTCGTAACAAAAAGGTAAATCATTATTCTTTGAGAGTATACTTGTTAGTTTGAAGATGATCAAGTATTTGGCACTATGTGTGGCACATAAAATTGTTGATCAAGTTAGGTAAACCAATTTTTAAAAATTTTAAATCAGATATAAAGTAAGGTAAATATAAAATAATATGAAGTCTTATGGGACTTAATATGAAGTCTTATGGGACTTAGAAACTGTCTTTGTAGGCAATTGCAAAAATGACATTCAAGATGTCTTTTGGGCAATGCTATCGAACTGGGATAGTATTAAAATAATTATTATTATTCTTTTAAAGATTTTATTTATTTATTTATTTGAGAGAGAGAGAGAAATAGCACATGACTGGGGGGAGGGACAGAGGGAGAAACAAACTCCCCACTAGCAGGGAGCCCAATGTGGGGGTCTCAATCTCAGGACACTGAGATCATGATCTGAGCTGAAGACAGCCGCCTAACCAACTGAGCCACTCAGGCACCTTGGGATAGTATTAAAATTACTAATACATTGTTCATTTCTTTTTCATTTTCATTCACTTCTTTGTAGGGTGGGCCTCATCATTTCCAACTAGAGGCATAAATTGCCTCAGGAAATATTAAAATTACCATACCAAAAGTGGATACAGAAAGTAATGGATACACCACTAGAGTTAATGGTGAAACTTTATTAGGAGACTGAAGAAATTTCTAGTGTCTGATTTCTCAAATCATCCCCAAATACACCAAGAGCAAATGTGGAGGTCTTCATGTATTATTTTTACTTTATAGTGAGGATACAGAATCTCCCGTGAGAGAAGCTGGGAGTCAGAGAAGTAGGGGCAGTAGGAAGCCCTCTCTCTGCTGGAAGAAGGCAAAGAGAGGCAGAGTTAGGACAAAGAGCTGAGCTTTGTGTGTCTTGTCACTTTGTGTCTTTCAGCATTCCAAGAGTGAGATGGGGGAGCAAGAAGCAAGGAGCTTAAAGACATGCATATGGAAGGAGTTCATTCCTCACTTTTTAGGAAACTGACAGCATCATTCATTTGCTGTTGCCTGTTGACCCTCACATTCAACATGGCTCTAGAGCAAGATGGTGCCAGACACCTCTAGATTAGATGTATGGAAACATCCAGACACTGGTGTGAGATAATCCGTGGTTACCTCTGTCCTGATTATGTTTTATGCAGCAATGTGAAGGTGTCTTGGATTCCAGTGAAAAGGCAGAAACTTGGAGTCTGGACAAGGAGACCTTATTTAGAAGGGTTGCTGTGACTGGAGGTAAATGCAATGAACTGTGGAACTCTCAGGAAGTAATAGCAAAGTATTCCTAAGAGAGTACAAAAAATTAACCATGCATTGGTTCAGGCCAGCACAGAACCAAAACTGGAGTAGGTGTCCACATCAGAGACTAGCAGTCGTCAGAGAAAAGGGACCAGGCCCAGATAGATGCCCTTACCCTCCTGCCATAACGTTATGTATATTTCCTCTTGTGAACACATAGCACTAAATGAGTTTCTGAACATTCTGGTTTTGCAGGTTTAGATTCTGCTACACTACATAATACCACCAGAGTGAGTATTCTCTTTTCTCAAAGTGAACACTTGGACTATGACCCCATTCATTCAGATTTATGGGTGCCATTATGTTTGTTAGTGGTTTTTTTCTCTGTTTTGGTGGTACCTGGTATGTGCTTGCATGCTTTACTCACCTGATTCTCCTTCAGTGTCATCTGCCCCTGTTCTTTACACCCAAGGAAGGTCCTAACACATCTAAAGATCTTCTCATTTTGTTGTACTCTCTGAACAAAGTTGGCCGGAAAGAAGCCAATCCTGTCTTGAATTTTCCCCTGGAAGGAAAAAGGACACATGAGTCCACAATTGTTTCATTTGTTGTAATTACATTTACCAAGTGATTCTTTGTTTTGTTTTTTCTTTTTCTTTCTTTTCTTTTTTTTTCTTATGGTTTTTTTTTTAATTTTTTATTTTTTATAAACATATATTTTTATCCCCAGGGGTACAGGTCTGTGAATTACCAGGTTTACACACTTCACAGCACTCACCAAAGCACATACCCTCCCCAATGTCCATAATACCACCCCGTTCTCCCAAACCCCTTCCCCCCAGCAACCCTCAGTTTGTTTTGTGAGATTAAGAGTCACTTATGGTTTGTCTCCCTCCCAATCCCATCTTGTTTCATTGATTCTTCTCCTACCCACTTAAGCCCCCATGTTGCATCACCACTTCCTCATATCAGGGAGATCATATGATAGTTGTCTTTCTCCGCTTGACTTATTTCGCTAAGCATGATACGCTCTAGTTCCATCCATGTTGTTGCAAATGGCAAGATTTCATTTCTTTTGATGGCTGCATAGTATTCCATTGTGTATATATACCACATCTTCTTGATCCATTCATCTGTTGATGGACATCTAGGTTCTTTCCATAGTTTGGCTATTGTGGACATTGCTGCTATAAACATTCGGGTGCATGTGTCCCTTTGGATCACTACATTTGTATCTTTAGGGTAAAAACCCAATAGTGCAATTGCTGGGTCATAGGGCAGTTCTATTTTCAACATTTTGAGGAACCTCCATGCTGTTTTCCAGAGTGGCTGCACCAGCTTGCATTCCCACCAACAGTGTAGGAGGGTTCCCCTTTCTCCGCATCCTCGCCAGCATCTGTCATTTCCTGACTTGTTGATTTTAGCCATTCTGATTGGTGTGAGGTGATATCTCATTGTGGTTTTGATTTGTATTTCCCTGATGCCGAGTGATATGGAGCACTTTTTCATGTGTCTGTTGGCCATCTGGATGTCTTCTTTGCAGAAATGTCTGTTCATGTCCTCTGCCCATTTCTTGATTGGATTATTTGTTCTTTGGGTGTTGAGTTTGCTAAGTTCTTTATAGATTCTGGACACTAGTCCTTTATCTGATATGTCGTTTGCAAATATCTTCTCCCATTCTGTCAGTTGTCTTCTGATTTTGTGAACTGTTTCCTTTGCTGTGCAAAAGCTTTTGATCTTGATGAAATCCCAATAGTTCATTTTTGCCCTTGCTTCCCTTGCCTTTTGCGTTGTTCCTAGGAAGATGTTGCTGCAGCAGAGGTCGAAGAGGTTGCTGCCCGTGTTCTCCTCAAGGATTTTGATGGATTCCTTTCGCACATTGAGGTCCTTCATCCATTTTGAGTCTATTTTTGTGTGTGGTGTAAGGAAATGGTCCGATTTCATTTTTCTGCATGTGGCTGTCCAATTTTCCCAGCACCATTTATTGAAGAGGCTGTCTTTTTTCCATTGGACATTCTTTCCTGCTTTGTCGAAAATTAGTTGACCATAGATTTGAGGGTCTATTTCTGGGCTCTCTATTCTGTTCCATTGATCTATGTGTCTGTTTTTGTGCCAGTACCATGCTGTCTTGATGATGACAGCTTTGTAATAGAGCCTGAAGTCCGGAATTGTGATGCCACCAACGTTGGCTTTCTTTTTCAATATCCCTTTGGCTATTCGAGATCTTTTCTGGTTCCATATAAATTTTAGAATTATTTGTTCCATTTCTTTGAAAAAGATGGATGGTACTTTGATAGGAATTGCATTAAATGTGTAGATTGCTTTAGGTAGCATAGACATTTTCACAATATTTATTCTTCCAATCCAGGAGCATGGAACATTTTTCCATTTCTTTGTGTCTTCCTCAATTTCTTTCATGAGTACTTTATAGTTTTCTGAGTATAGATTCTGTGTCTCTTTGGTTAGGTTTATTCCTAGGTATCTTATGGTTTTGAGTGCAGTTGTAAATGGGATTGACTCCTTAATATCTCTTTCTTCTGTCTTGCTGTTGGTGTAGAGAAATGCAACTGATTTCTGTGCATTGATTTTATATCCTGACACTTTACTGAATTCCTGTACAAGTTCTAGCAGTTTTGGAGTGGAGTCTTTTGGGTTTTCCACATATAGTATCATATCATCTGCGAAGAGTGATAATTTGACTTCTTCTTTGCCGATTTGGATGCCTTTAATTTCCTTTTGTTGTCTGATTGCTGAGGCTAGGACCTCTAGTACGATGTTGAATAGCAGTGGTGATAATGGACATCCCTGCCGTGTTCCTGACCTTAGCGGAAAAGCTTTCAGTTTTTCTCCATTGAGAATGATATTTGCGGTGGGTTTTTCATAGATGGCTTTGATGATATTGAGGTATGTGCCCTCTATCCCTACACTTTGAAGAGTTTTGATCAGGAAGGGATGCTGTACTTTGTCAAATGCTTTTGCAGCATCTATTGAGAGTATCATATGGTTCTTGTTCTTACTTTTATTGATGTGTTGTATCACATTGACTGATTTGCGGATGTTGAACCAACCTTGCAGCCCTGGAATAAATCCCACTTGGTCATGGTGAATAATCTTTTTAATGTACTGTTGAATCCTATTGGCTAGTATTTTGTTGAGTATTTTCGCATCTGTGTTCATCAAGGATATTGGTCTATAGCTCTCTTTTTTGGTGGGATCCTTGTCTGGTTTTGGGATCAAGGTGATGCTGGCCTCATAAAATGAGTTTGGAAGTTTTCCTTCCATTTCTATTTTTTGGAACAGTTTCAGGAGAATAGGAATTAGTTCTTCTTTAAATGTTTGGTAAAATTCCCCCAGAAAGCCGTCTGGCCCTGGGCTTTTGTTTGTTTGGAGATTTTTAATGACTGTTTCAATCTCCTTACTGGTTATGGGTCTGTTCAGGCTTTCTATTTCTTCCTGGTTCAGTTGTGGTAGTTTATATGCTTCTAGGAATGCATCCATTTCTTCCAGATTGTCAAATTTATTGCCGTAGAGTTGCTCATAGTATGTTCTTATAATAGTTTGTATTTCTTTGGTGTTAGTTGTGATCTCTCCTCTTTCATTCATGATTTTATTTATTTGAGTCCTTTCTTTTTTCTTTTTGATAAGTCGGGCCAGGGGTTTATCAATTTTATTAATTCTTTCAAAGAACCAGCTCCTAGTTTCGTTGATTTGTTCTGTTGTTTTTTTGGTTTCTATTTCATTGATTTCTGCTCTGATCTTTATGATTTCTCTTCTCCTGCTGGGCTTAGGGTTTCTTTCTTGTTCTTTCTCCAGATCCTTTAGGTGTAGGGTTAGGTTGTGTACCTGAGACCTTTCTTGTTTCTTGAGAAAGGCTTGTACCGCTATATATTTTCCTCTCAGGACTGCCTTTGTTGTGTCCCACAGATTTTGAACCGTTGTATTTTCATTATCATTTGTTTCCATGATTTTTTTCAATTCTTCTTTAATTTCCCGGTTGACCCATTCATTCTTTAGAAGGATACTGTTTAGTCTCCATGTATTTGGGTTCTTTCCAAACTTCCTTTTGTGGTTGAGTTCTAGCTTTAGAGCATTGTGGTCTGAAAATATGCAGGGAATGATCCCAATCTTTTGATACCGGTTGAGTCCTGATTTAGGACTGAGGATGTGATCTATTCTGGAGAATGTTCCTTGTGCACTAGAGAAGAATGTGTATTCTGTTGCTTTGGGATGAAATATTCTGAATATATCTGTGATGTCCATTTGGTCCAGTGTGTCGTTTAAGGCCTTTATTTCCTTGCTGATCTTTTGCTTGGATGACCTGTCCATTTCAGTGAGGGGAGTGTTAAAGTCCCCTACTATTATTGTATTATTGTTGATGTGTTTCTTTGATTTTGTTATTAATTGGTTTATATAGTTGGCTGCTCCCACATTGGGGGCATAGATATTTAAAATTGTTAAATCTTCTTGTTGGACAGACCCTTTGAGTATGATATAGTGTCCTTCCTCATCTCTTATTATAGTCTTTGGCTTAAAATCTAATTGATCTGATATAAGGATTGCCACTCCTGCTTTCTTCTAATGTCCATTAGCATGGTAAATTCTTTTCCACCCCCTCACTTTAAATCTGGAGGTGTCTTCGGGCTTAAAATGAGTTTCTTGGAGGCAACATATAGATGGGTTTTGTTTTGTTTTTTTACCCATTCTGATACCCTGTGTCTTTTGACAGGGGCATTTAGCCCATTCACATTCAGGGTAACTATTGAGAGATATGAATTTAGTGCCATTGTATTGCCTGTAAGGTGACTGTTACTGTATATGGTCTCTATTCCTTTCTGATGTACCACTTGTAGGCTCTCTCTTTGCTTAGACGACCCCTTTCAATATTTCCTGTAGAGCTGGTTTGGTATTTGCAAATTCTTTCAGTTGTTGTTTGTCCTGGAAGCTTTTAATCTCTCCTTCTATTTTCAATGATAGCCTAGCTGGATATAGTATTCTTGGCTGCATGTTTTTCTCGTTTAGTGCTCTGAAAATATCATGCCAGCTCTTTCTGGCCTGCCAGGTCTCTGTGGATAAGTCAGCTGCCAATCTAATATTTTTACCATTGTATGTTACAGACTTCTTTTCCCGGGCTGCTTTCAGGATTTTCTCTTTGTCACTGAGACTTGTAAATTTTACTATTAGGTGACGGGGTGTCGGCCTATTCTTATTGATTTTGAGGGGCGTTCTCTGAACCTCCTGAATTTTGATGCTCATTCCCTTTGCCATATTGGGGAAATTCTCCGCAATAATTCTCTCCAGTATACCTTCTGCTCCCCTCTCTCTTTCTTCTTCTTCTGGAATCCCAATTATTCTAATATTGTTTCATCTTATGGTGTAACTTATCTCTCGAATTCTCCCCTCGTGGTCCAGTAGCTATTTGTCCCTCTTTTGCTCAGCTTCTTTATTCTCTGTCATTTGGTGTTCCATATCACTAATCTTTCTTCTGCCTCATTTATCCTAGCAGTGAGAGCCTCCATTTTTGATTGCACCTCATTAATAGCTTTTTTGATTTCAACTTGGTTAGATTTTAGTTCTTTTATTTCTCCAGAAAGGGCTTTTATATCTCTCGAGAGGGTTTCTCTAATATCTTCCATGCCTTTTTCGAGCCCGGCTAGAACCTTGAGAATTGTCATTCTAAACTCTAGATCTGACATATTACCAATGTCTGTATTGATTAGGTCCCTAGCCTTCGGTACTGCCTCTTGTTCTTTTTTTTGTGTTGAATTTTTACGTCTTGTCATTTTGTCCAGATAAGAGTAAATGAAGGGGCAAGCAAAATACTAAAAGGGTGGCAACAACCCCAGGAAAATATGCTTTAACCAAATTAGAAGAGATCCAAAATCGTGAGTGGGGATAAAGGGGATAAAAAGAGGTTCAAAAAGGAAGAAAGAAAAAAACAAAAAGAAAAAAGAAAAAAAAAGAAAAGAAAAGAAAAGAATTTTTAAAAAAAGAAAACACCTTTCAGAAAGTGGTTGTTTTTCTGTTTCCAGAATTGCTGTTCTTCTTCTCTTCGATCTGCCGATGGATTTTCAGGTGTTTCAATCTTTAGATAAGCTATCTAGCTGATCTCCGGCTAGCTGAAGCAGTCTCAGCTTGCTACTTCTCCGCCATCTTGACTCCTCCCCCTCTTTTCTTTTTTTTAAGAAAGAGGAATACTTACTTTCCACCAGTCTTCATTAGTGTCTTCTAGAAGAGTAATCATGTCTCCTGGCCTATAATGAAGCGTGAACGGGTTGATTGGGGAAGGAGAGGGGGGAAAAAAAGAAGATGACACTTCAGATTCACAAGTAATAGTCTTTCATTTACACAAATAATCCTAAAATAAATAGAAGTAAAATAAACATGACTTTTTCTCAGTTCTTCCCACCCAAGAAAATAGTTTTGTTATACATTCAAAACAAATACTATTTCCATGTTGTATTTGAAAAAATAATATAGCCTTATTTTTTAAAAGGATTTCTTTATTTTGAGAGGGAGGGAGAAGGAGAGAGTGCAGGGGAAGAGGCAGACACACAGGGAGAAAGAGAATTCAAGCAGACTTCTGCTTGAGCACAGAGCCTGACTTGGGACAGGATCCTACCACCATGAGATCATAACCTGAGTCAAAACGAAGAATCAGGTGCTTAACCAATTGAGTCACCCAGGTACCTCAATATTAGCTTTATTTTTACATATAGAGAAGGGTTCTTTATTATTTCTGGAAGTTTCCTATTCATATTTGCCACTTCTGTTATGGATGTGATATTATAATAGATATTTCTAAGAATATTATATTCTGTTTTTAAAAACAGTATTTCTTTCCTTTATTGAGTTCTTTCCCCTAGAATTGGTTGGCCTCCTCTTTTATTGCTTTACCTTCATGTCAAGGGATTTTCTTCAATATCTGTGTTTCTTGGTTGTTTCTCTTTTTTTCTTGGTTGTTTCTTTATATTAATGGCTGAAAACAGAGGTAGATGGGTGTGGGCAGCTGGGTGAGCTTCTCTGCTATTACATGCTTCTGAGTCTGCACTGTCTCTCTCTCCCAAGTGCAAGGGGTAATTTCTAGTTCTGCTTAAAAGAGCAGGGAGTCTCAATTGGGGCCTATCATTTTCAGATGCTTGAAAACGTAGCAGGCAAGCAGTGTGGGGTCTCCTACCACTACCCCAATGGCTTAAACAGGAGGGCTTTCTTAACCTTTGTGAGGGGAAGATCAGTTTATTCTCCTGTTAAGTACACCTGTCTTTTTCCTTCCCTCCCCTTGCTTTCTAGATGGTCTGGGGTCAAGAGTTATCTAAACATAGCTCTTTGTCTTTCTTAGACTTCTGCACTCACACAGGCATAGGTTCCTTTTCTTCTGAATACAGCTGTTCCTTTGATTATAGGGTCAAATACCATTGCTATCTATTGCCCATTAGAACCAGTAATGTGGTGTCATGAACACAGCTGGGAGTCTGTGTCAGTTATATGTTGCTGTGATAATGCTGTGTACCATACAGCCACAAAACAATGGCTCACTCCCATACCTGAGTGTCGGCTGGCTGTTGGCTGGAATGACTGGGGAGACTTGGCCCTATTTCCTGTTTCCCATACACCAGAAGGTTAATTTGCACATTCATACCAATGCCAGAATTTTAAGAGCAGCAAATGGAAACACACAAAACACGTAAGGCCTTCAAGGCCAGGGTTGGAATTGACACACTGCCATTTCTGCCTTGTTTTATTGGGCAAAGCATGTTATGAGACCAGTCTAGATTCAAGGGATGGGACAGCAGCTCCACCTCTGTGATGACAGGAACTGTAAGGTCCCATGGCAAAGGATAGGAGTATAGGAAAAGGTGAAGAATTTGGGTCATTAATGCAATCAAGCTATTGGCGAAACCCTCATGTTCTTCAATGAATTTGCTGGGAGTTCAGTGTCTCCTTGAATGTCCCCCTACTTATACCTAAAAGTTACTTTTTCCTGAGCATGTTTTGGTCTCCAGGCATCTTCACTGTCCTCAATTCTAGTTGCTGTAGTTTGCCAGGAACTTTTCAAAATGTTGGGGTCTTGGATAGTATTATTTCTTGTTTTCTAGTATTGTTTGTGGAGGGTTTTTTTTTTAAAATATATTTTTGGACATTTCAAGGGATTGAAACAGGAGAGGAAATAGATCCAGGGGTTCATTTGGTATTCTGATTCAATCTCCTCTGCTGTCATTTTCAATTCTCAGTTAATATCTATCTTCGTAGGGGACTCCAAATAGAACAGGCTTGTTACACCTGAAGCATTAAACACAAGTGGCATTTTGGTATTTCAACAGTCACAGTTCGGTGCTGATGCCATAGAAAGCGAGATGGCTGAAAATCACTCTTTTCCCAGGTGAGGGATTTAATTAAGCAGCAAGGATGAAAGCTGATGTAGAAAAATCTTTCTCACTCCAGCAGATTTTACTTAACCTAATAACCTAAGAAACAATGTGTTAGCATCAAGTCCAGTGACTTTACTGATGGCTTGGTAGAAACAGGAAGTAAGGAAAAAAGGTGGAGGTGAGGGTGGGGGTGGAGGCACCTTTTCCTAAGGGTGAGAAAGGATACTGCCTGGATCTAACTGCTGGTTTTACAATTTAGATAGGGAGTCACTCTTTACCATGGCCATAGGTGAGCTGTCCCTGAGCATACGACCCATGGTAACTAAACCACATATTAGAACAAGGCACTCACTGGAACACAAGCTATAATTTTATGAGCAATACCAAACATCCTCTTGACAGAGTGATGGGGATTGTCTTATCCTATAAAAGAGCACTGCCAGGACCAGAAAACTGCCTAGTGAGGGAGGAGAGTTACGTTCAAATATATATTTTTTCTTTTTTGTTATTTGTTTACCCACTCATTCAACAAATATTCCAGAATACTGACTCTGGGTAATCTTTGGAGAATAATGTCCTCACTGGAGTTAATGTTCTAGTGAGAAAGATGGATACAAATAAGCACACAGAAAATAGAACATTGAATATGGTTATAAATACTAACAGGAAGATTGTATCTCTAATTGATGGATGTATAATTGCAAATTGTCATAAGGGCTATGAAGGGAATAGATAGGATGCAGATATAAAGCATACGGGTAGACTCTTGATATTAGCCAACTACTCTAATCATCTGGTGAAGACAGCTAATGTCTCTTTTTCACTGTAGGCAGGAAGTTGCCCCAGGCAGCACTTGAATCCAAGATAACAATGCTCTGACATCTCAGTCAGCAAACCCATGGCCCATGGGGTTTGCCCTGCTCCTTGCCCCTACCCCACATCCCCCACCAATCTTGGCACTCATTCCACTGCACCTTCACTCAGACTTAGACTCCTTTTCAAGATGGGATCCAGGCCTGTGGATCTGAGGAGGCAAGCAAGATAAAACAATATGAACAATATGTTTTGTCTTGACCTAGTTTTGAGACTCTCATTAGAGGCCAGTCAGTTTCCCTTAAGCAACGTGTTAAGCCAACACCCCAACCTCTTCCCTTTGGACTCTCACAGTCCAGGCCATGATGCCCCAACCCTGTCTGCTCCTGGGGCCATGTACCAGATAACTAGGGACAGCCCTTATGCCCTGGAACATGTGAAATTTTATTCAGATTTGTTAATCCACAGGGATTCTGGGAAACCAGCTAACCCTGGCTGCTTGCCATACATAAGCTGCCCCTATAGCCTGGGTGTGCAGATTCCCAGCTGCAAGCTTGGGTGGCCCAATGTGGCCACCCCTCCTTATCACCTGTGAGTCCTCCACTCAACCGGTTCTCAGCTTTGTTCTCTTCTCCTGTCTGTGGTTTTGGTGCACGATATCCTGCCATCAAGGAATTAAGTCCAAACATTCTGCTCCCTTGCTCCACATAGGGAGAGCCTGTCCATGGTTCCTGGAGGAATGGAAGCCCAACGCCTAAAAATCCTCCTTCCTGTGGCTGGTCTTAGGATGGACACTGCCAATGAGTGACTCTCTTCCCCCAAATGTTTCAGGTTTCTATGGCCGACCAGGCCCCTCTTCATGGAACAATTCTTTCTCATTTTGGGTTCTCACACTTCAAAGTCCTGTGCTGGCCTAACACTTACTCTCTTTCTTCCAGGAGACCTTATGTTCCCAATCCATAATGTGCAGATTTTATAATTTAGCTCTATTTCCAAATTCCTGGAGATGAACTTGTCAGGTCCCCAAATATTTTAAAAAAGTTTCCCTTTGTTTAATTCAATCAGAGCATCCTAAGTTCAGGTAAGCCTTTTGCTGTACCCAAGAATCATACATGCAATATAATGCAATTTGTAAATGATAAAGGGATAAGTTTCCCTTTTGGCATAGACTGATCAGAACACCACAGCTGGCCTTTTCTTTTGGTTTGCTCAGTAACATAGGTCTTGGATCCAGAGGATGATTTTCAGAAAGTCTTGACATGATGAGGGAACTCTGTGCTACCATCACGAGTAGGAACAGAGTAACAACAGCTAAGTGCAGAATCACGGCTCAACAGTGAGGGGACC
Organism: Mustela nigripes; assembly: GCF_022355385.1. Lineage (NCBI taxonomy): Eukaryota > Metazoa > Chordata > Mammalia > Carnivora > Mustelidae > Mustela > Mustela nigripes. The sequence continues at coordinate 63,709,177 of NC_081558.1, forward strand.
ATGAGTGTGTGTGTTTGAGTCTGTGTGTGAGAACAGGATGGCTGCTATCTGGTTCATTTTCCGCAGTCCTCTGCTTCCCTCATTTCTCAGTTTTTCATGTGGACAGAGGAACCTCTTTCTTTCACCATAAGGGAGACTGGTTTTAATGACTTAGAGGGCATGGCGCCACAGAGTTGTATGGATAATGCCCACTGAGCCCAACCAGCTGCAGAGAACTATTCTGCAAGGTGTATGGCCATGGTTTGGTCTTCTAGAAGGTGGGAAGGGAGTTGTCCTGAGGACCTCTGCCCAGTCTCTCCATTCCGCACTGGCACCACAGATTCCTAGGAGTTTAGATGCTAACACCCCTGATGAGGTCACAGCATTTGAGAAGTCCCTTCTCCACTGAGACAACCTGAGACCTCAGACTGGCCCTCAGCTGGGAGGCACAGAGAGAAGGAAGGATGTTCTGGTCTCTTTTCACAATGTTTTGGCTATACTGTATATTCTGGAATGCCAAAGACATTTATCTTTCTTTATTTCTCCATCTTTGCCTATTGAGCCAAAGGAAATTATAGGACATCCAGGTATTTTTTGAATGCTTGTGGTAGGTTTAGGTATGTGTCGAGTGTACAAGATGAGAAGAGTCTTTGAAGCATTGGTTTTCCTATCTGTAAGGTGAGGAAGAGAATAGTACCTGTCTCATCAATATTTTTGAGGATTGGGTGAGGTAATACTTGTATAGCATGTTTAGATAAGCCCACAGCAGATGGTATGGTTGTTAAGACGTATTTATTACCCTCAAGATACTGGTACTCTTTTTTTTTTTTTTTTTCATTCCAAGTAGTTAAGAGATTTTACTTTAGTTAAGGTGCTGGTACTCTTAAAGGGGAAAGACGTGGAAGCTGGAAATTTACATTAAGCCTCTTTGCTGAACAAGAAGAAATATGCTAGGGGTGGAGGGGACAAGCAAGCGTGGAATTGACTTCCCCACCCCTACTCCCACCAAAATCCCAACATACATGCTTTGTTGAGACTCAGCTTCATCAGTGATGTTTATACAACTACATATTATACATAATAAATACTTAATAAACTCTTCTTATTTTGCATAGTTGCTGTGTGGGTTGGATGAGAATGCCTATGTGGAACGCTTTAGCCCTGACCTTAAGGGCTCAAAAGTTCTAATTTTTTCCTGAAAGTGTAATTTTTTTCACTAGGAAATGAGAAGATCTAGTGATTATTACCCTTCAAATGGGTGTTTTCTTAGGATTTTGGCAAGGATGATGGTTGGTTCATGAAATCATCTTTTGCCTCTTAAGTGGCCTCAGTGTTATTCAGAGCTTTGGAAAAAGCTTTTCTCTCTCATCTGCCCCTCTCTCTTGCCCTCCACCCAAGGTAGTGACGGGAAAGCTGTGGCAAGGGCTGGCAGCTGGAGCTAGTATTCCCCAGCCAGCTGCTGGCTGCGACGGAGCTGTTGGAATAGTGGAGGAGGACAGCCAAACGGGCTGGAGAGGGACAGTGGGTTCATTGAATGAAGCGGGCACAGCCAGACCCTTCTGCACACAAGTAAGAAGGTAAGAAGGTTCACTAGTTAAAGGCAGGATCTGAATCCACGACTACACAACTAAATCCAGCTGCCTCTCATACCACCCAAGCCTTGTGAAACTCATCAGAACTCCCATTTGACTCTGCCAAGTATTTTTCAGCTACCTTTAGCATTTTTTACCCTTTTCTATTCATTAGGAACAAAAGAGTCAACAAACCAAACAACAACAACACCCACCCACCCAACCAAAGCCAAACAAATGAACAAAAACCAAGTCAGTCTTATAGCAACCAGAGTCACTCAGCCAAAAGAGATGTCCTGGAAAAACCAGCTCAGGGGAACATAAAAAGGAGCCAAATGGCTCCATTAACTTCAGATCTACTGCTTAATTTTTCGCTAGACCTGCTTCTCAATTTCCATAGTCCTGGTCCAGAGCCTTTTACAGTCTGAGCACACTGGTAGGTAACGAGGAACTCCTGAATCTGCAGTTTAATTTTGTCTTAAATCTGACATCCGTGAGACTGCCTGCGCTTCCCCAAGTCTGGGGAGAAGCTAGGAGAAAAAGCATTCAGCTAAAGGGCCATTTGGATGGATTTGGTAAATGTTCCTGAACTGTCATGGATCACGCTCTCCAGAACCTAATTGGAAGAGGCATCTGAGTGAGAGGATGGCTGCTGAGCACATTAGCGGCATTCAGGAGGGTCTGGGTTTCCTGACATGGTGCAGCCTCGGAACATAATATGCATCAGAGACTTTCCTCAAATAGCCTTAATTGCATTTTGATGTCCTGGTGACTGTGAAGATTATTTTTAAATCAAATTGGTGCATTAGAATTACATTTAGTTTTAATTAAGTTGATGCATTTGCCAAGCGGTAATGTACTTAGAGAATGGAAACGAGACACCGAGGGAGGCTTATTCTGTCTTACTCTGTCTCAAGGGCTCTCCTTTTCTCATATTGTGAAGGATTTAGAAAGCCTTACAGAGTGAAGGACACAGCCACACAAGCAGCTGGCCAGAACCCTGATGTGGACCTGAGTATCGAGCATGACTGAAGAGCAGGAAGCCTGCCATGTAGTCCTGGGTCTGTCACTGGCCCACTTAGGGTCTTCGGATGTCACAGCAGTTCTCAAGTCTGATGATACTCAGAAGCCAGGGGAAGGCTTAGCTGTTCAGGTCTCCAAATGGGATCTGACCCCCTAGGCCTGGGCAGAGCCCAGGAATCTCTATTTTAATAATATTCTCCAAGAGGTTCTTAGGGCTGGTGACAAGTGTTTTAACAAACCCAACCATAGTTTTCTCTGCTGTCAAATACGAATTGCTTGGATGACCTCATAGATATGTGAAAAGAAATCAAGGGGAAGTAAGGGAAAGTTGGGAAAACTATGAAAGACTTCGAAACAGGCATAAATATTACAGATCTGGGTGTCTAGCTCACCTTTCCGGCCATCTCCCCCTTTCATTGTTGTTGGGCTGTTTTACATATTTTCTACAACTTGTAGAAAACCGTTGATGATGCAAAGGCCTCTTGTCCCTAGAAATGCAAGTGAACTATGTCTGGTGGGATGTAATCAGTTGTTGCCCCTGAGGACTGACCCGTTTGGTACGCATTCATAAATTCATGTCATTGCTCCTGATCGCCTACGTATGTGAGATGTTTGAATTCTTCCTTTGTACCAGATGGGACATTATACTGGTTCACTCATTAATTAATGAGTCAAATAAAAATTCTGACATGTATTCATTCTATATTTGTATAGATTCATGATTTTACCTTAATTAAAAAAAATTATTAATGAACTGGAGTGAATTTTCATGAACACATTCTATAGATCACAAGCTTCCTGTTCTTAAAAACAAAGCTGAACAATCTTAATAAGCTCCTAAGAAAGGCTTATGAATGACCCGCATGGGATAAATTAATACATTGTCTCAGTCTACTGATTAGAAGAAATTATCAACCTCACTGGAGGACACGCCCACACAGTCAATGCAAGATGAGAAGCTTGGGGTAGGAAAAAGACCAGTGGACTGGAAGTATGTCTCCTTGGTTTCCAGCCTGAGCCTCTACGTTCTACCTGTCAATTCTTGGCTTTGGTTCTCCCAACTTACCCACCACAAAAGGTCAAGAACCATAAACTATCTCAATAGAACATGAACTAAAACAGCTAGGTGTCCATTCATTAAACTCTACTGAAGTTGAAGACAGTCTTTTCAGAATGGGGACTGGAATGCATGTAGTCATGAAAATATGCTCCCAGCCATGCAATGAATTTGCACACCTCTTTGTAATGGGGTTGGCATTTGCCCCCCATCTCCTACCTCTTAAAGTTGTCCTCATATTCTGCCATTGAACCCATTCTTCCTTATCCTTTCCTTACTGGAAAGAGAGAATGACAGCTCACTAAGCAAACTGCACAGGCACCCTGGACCCCTCTTGCTGGGAAACTTGGCTTGGTTATGATGCTGCCTCCTTGCAAAGCCTTCCCTGGCCTCCTGTGGCTGCTTTGATGTTGCCTGGAGGTGGTGTGGCAGCGTCCTGAATTGCCTTCTTTCTCACAAGATCTCACATTGGAGCATGCTTTCTTGTCTACTCTTCTGCACGCCAATCCCTCCAGCCCGAGGACCACTTGTGCTCTTCGAGGGCAGGGCCTGCAAACTTCACACAGCAGCCAGTCAATGCTCATTCACCACGTGGTGAGCAGTGAAGAGATGAAACAAATCGTAAGAACAGCCATAGAAGGGTTAAAATCAGTTTTAACTCGAATTCAAGGGCTGCTTTGAAAAAAATCAGAAAGAGATGAATTCAGGCCATCCCATCTCCAGAGGTTCTCGTGAATATTAGCTAATGAGACGAATGGTTGCCTGGTTTCATTCAGACTCAACCACGGAAAAATCCGAGACTTGCTGCTTCCAAGAAAGAGGCTGACTAGTCAAGAACCTAAATCCTTATTTGGGATTATAAAAGAAAATACAGTTTTCTTTGAAGCCCCCTAGTTTAGGTGTTCAGGCACACACTGAAGTGGAGATTAATCTGTATCTTAGAATTTAATAACATTGGAAAAGCAGTTTCCTCTTTCCCTCTCCTGGCTCCTAAGCTTTTTTCTTTTTTCCTTTTTCTTTCCCCCTTATGAAACATGGCCATTATCATATAAATTCGTTTGGGGAGAACTAATAAAAATGAAAATGACTTAGATGTGGGAAGGCAAGATGGATTCTTTGGAATAGGCATTAAATGGTCACTGGAATATGCATCTGAACACATCAGTCTTTTATTTACTCCCCATTCTCTATTTCAGAGCCCCTAAGGTGTTTTAGGGGTTTGTGTTTACTTGCATTTATTTACATCTGCTGCTTATTTACAAGATATACCAGCATGGCAAAGCCATAAAAATTACTCTTATTGACTTTTATTTTTACTTTCTAAAAGATATTTTCTTTATTTGAGAGAGAAAGTGAGAGAGCAAGTACATGCACACACAGGTTTGTGTGGGGTTGCAGAGGGGCAGAGGGGGAGGGAGAGGGACAAGCAGATTGTGCTGAGTGTAGAGCCTACATGGGTTCCATCCTATGACCCTGAAATCATGACCTGAGTCGAAAACAAGAGCAGGACGTTCAACACACCAAGCCACTAAGGTGCCCCTATTCTTAGTGATTTTTAAAAGGCGTGTTGGTGTGAATAATAAGCAATGGTTCTAAGACTATTTTGCAGATTTCAAACCCCAAATTGGCAAGGATAATGGGACTGGTTACACTGTAAATGTGGAAGGAGAAAAGCTAAGCATGTGCTACCAAGCTCTTGCTAACTATGTGTGTGTGAATGAACATGTATCTGAGTGTGCATGGGCATATGAATGTGTGTGTGTATCTCACTGTGAGCACGTGGGCGTGTATGAGCATATTAAATGTCTCACATGCATATACTCACCCACTAGGATACACACTGTATGCCCTCACAAGGTAGCATATACTGTAACAGTGTCAGTGCTGATGATAGTGGTTTGTATTTCAAGTAGCATTTCAAAAAGCTTGGCTCATGTATTAAGCTGGCCATCCTTAAAGTGTAATTTACAAAGCTCTTAAAAAATTTGATAGTAAGTGTCATTGGTGGAAGCTGTTTAAGACCGTAATTTCAGAAGTTTATCTACTATACAAGCTCATTACACTCAGACGGAGGAATGGGGTGCTCTTTGATGTTATCAGACCTTGAGTGGTCAGTGATAGTCCAGGGATCCTGTGCATGTTGGCACCATGTCTTTCATGTCAGGGGTAAAATATCGTATCTGTAAGTCAGCAACTGCAACATGGACTCAGAAGATGAGGGGAAGGGTCTCACAGTCTCCTTTTGACTGGACAAATTAGACGAAGTCCTACTGAACATGCGCAAAGGCCAGAGAGAGACTTTGTGTTTTTTTTCAACTATTATATCCTTAGGGTAGTGTTGATGGGATCCAGAGGACTTGGAAATAAGACATATTGTGAAAAGAGGCAAATTAAGCAGGGGTCTAAAATACACTGTGCACCTCGCTTTGTACTGGGCAAGATATTCCACCTTTTAGTTACATCATCTGGTTTAATACTCAGTCTCCCTAGGAAGGAGAAAACTCTCCTCCCCTCCCCCCACCGGCCCCTGAGAGATTGCACCATTGGCTGAAATAGATGCAGCTGGGAAGGATCACACCGGAAAACAGACTCCGTCTCTGTGACTCCCCAACAGTGCTTTTCCCCCCTGCCGCCTTGCTCTGTCTGGTTCTCAAGCTCATGCTGGATGGACAGAGCTACTATCATGAGAGCTCCAGCAACCTGGGGAGGTAGTGGATGATTTCATGAAAGCCTCTGTCTATAGACAGCATTTGGAGACCAATGATAGGACCGTGGGACTTCTAAGAGGCAGACTCACTGCCCTAAGACTGAGGGGGCAGTGCTCCAGAGGTTCCTTTCTGAGGCCTACTCTTCCACCTCTCAACCGTGAGTGCTCAGTAAGGGCTTACCAGGGCTTCTTCCCAACCATCGGAAACCCTTTGATCTCCTTTTCTACTTTTTCTTCTTGACAAATGATATTCATCATGGGATTAAGGCCCATCTCCTCCAGGAAAGAGGTCTGGGCTAAGCCCTCTGAGCTTCGTTTGCTTCCCCTTTTATCATTCCCGGGATATTATCATGTACTTGACATTCCCACATTGTGCACGGCAGGCACAACATTAGTTCACTTCATCTCCACGATACTCTCCATTTCCTCATCACCTATTCATTGAGCATCATTGTGTTTCAAGAACTGTCCTATGCTAGACAGGCTAGCAATGACAGATTTGTTCTCATGGATTTTATAGGAGAAATGGAGGTTCACCAAATAATTCCAGAAATATATAAACACAAGTTGAGGTAAGTGCTTTAAAGAAAAGAAATATGGTGTCATGAAAGGAGATAACAGAGGACTTGCACCCAGATTGGGGGTATCAGGAAAGGGTGCATCGAGGAAGCGAAACCTGAGTTGAGCTCTGTGGAGGTCAGTAGACAGGTCTGGACTGTTAGCTATTGGCTGAAAAGCTTTCCTTGCTCCTGAGCAGATACATAATTGATGTTTGCTGAAGCAATGATTCAGCCGCTCTGAGTTACAGCTGTTGGCTTCACCGATTGGGACATCTTTGCCCTCAAGCTTACACTCCAAACATTCCCTGTGCCCTCACCTCATTTGTCCTCTGCTCTGAGGACAATACCCGTGTGCTCCCCTGGATAAGAATGTAGGTGGATAAGAATGATATTTTGTTAAAAGGAATTTTTTTCTACCTTATGGTATGAGGAGGAAAGGATAATTCACAAAGCATCAGTTCATTCAAGGAACTGTATCAAATCCCCAAAGAATTGCTTTACACATTTTAAATCAAGTGCCTGGCTTTTAAACTGGGAACATATAATCTCTTGGAAAAAAGAAAAAAAGAAAAAGAGAAAAAGAGAAAAAAAGGAAAAAAGAAAAAAAAAAGGAAAAACTATGATTTATCACTCCAATTTTGCAGTCTATGTAATGCAGGCATTTCACTCCTGGGAATGAATAGTCCTGTTTGCCTCAGAGCAGACTGTAAATGTTTGATTCGTGACCAGACAACTTGACTTTTAATGACCTGCAACTGTCTAAAATAAGCACAAAAATTTATGACCACCACACCAGGCAGCTAGACATCATTCCTTAGTACCCTAATAATATCCTATCATTCTTTGGAATTGTTCCTTTCATCTGCTGACTTCAGAACAATCTTCCGGTATAAAATGGTGGGACTGCCACACAGGGAAGTTGTTCCAGTTTAAAGTCTAGATATCCAAATGATGGTCTCAGGAAGGACACAATTCTGTCCACATTTTTTTGGACATGCAGCCCTCCAGCCATGACTCCCAGGCAGGCTCTGACTCTAGGGCTGGTTCTATCTCTGAGAGAACAGAGCTTCACTTTGTAAATGCCTTCACCTCCTGCTGCACGGATGCCAGACTATTGGGTCTGTTTATAGTTCAGCATGGAGAGTCCAGCTCAACGATGGAGACAACTCAGATTACAAGAGCCTCCTTGTCTGAACAGATCCCAGGCGCCAGGATTCAGGCCCTGAACTCTGCTCTGGAAAGGCCCAAGAATCACTTGGAAGAAGATGGCAAATGAATACTGAAACCAAGCTGACCTTGGGTATGAGCCAGACTCTGGCAGGATACACACAGCGGCTATGGAGTCTTATTGGATGAAGGACAGCCAGACTGCTGGGCTTGACCTCATGGCACATGGAACCTGGGAAAGGGGGGCTAGCTGGAGACTTTTTGGTAGCTCTTTCCTTTTATGGGGCTTTGTGTAAAGTGAAAGAAATGGGACACCAGCTCAGGCAAGCAGGACAGGGATCATGCCTGGGAAATGGTACAGTCTGAGAAGGAGAAGTCCAAAGAGCTCCAGGGTGGAGAGACGACACCTTCCAGAAGCCATGTTAAGGGAGTGAATAGCAACTGGTGGCCTGACCTCCATGACAGACAAGTGGAGTCCACCTCAAAATGGAGGCTAAATCCCTAATGCTCTGGCATTTCAATAGTTTTATCTCTCTGTTCTCTTCAGAAGAGGAAAGAACTGATCTGTGAGGGAACATCTGACTAGAAAAGCAACCCCTTCCATCCTGTTCTAGGGCCAAAAAAACACCAAACTCCTATGTTTTAGGGTCAATACATGGAGGAAAGAAATAAAGCATTTTCTCTGAGATAGGTCAGTGAACACCGCGTTATAAAAACTGTAATAACTGTCAATTACTGAGTGTTTATAATGACGAGGAACTGTGCTATATGCTTTAAGAACATTGTTCATTTCACCCTCAAAAATATCACAGGGTGAAGAGGTCATTGTTATTCTTTTATAAGTAAGGAAATCAGAGCAATGAAATGTTTATACATTGCTTAAGGTCACACAACAAGCAGCATGTGAACTCAGCACGGACTCTCCAGCTTCCCTGGATTGCATGAGGGTCCCAAAGCTCACCTTATCCTTCCCCGTATTTCAGGTACTATGAAGTGGGATGGATCCTGAAACAAAAGCACAGCTCAGGGTATGCAGCAAGGGGAAGCTGCCAGGATAAACAAGTGGTTTTAGTTTGATCTTTTAACCTGTGTCAGTTTGGCCACTAGAGACAATGATTTTGGGGCACCTGGGTGGCTCAATCGGTTAAGTGGCTGCCTTCAGCTCAGGTCATGATCCCAGGGTCCTGGGACTGAGTCCCGAGTCGGGCTCCCTAATCAGTGGAGAGCCTGTTTCTCCCTCTCCCTCTGCCTGCCACTCTGCCTACTTGGGCTCTCTCTCTAGCTCTCTGTCAAATCAATCAATCAATCAATCAATCAACCAACCAATCTATCTAAAATAAAAAAAATCAAGACATTCAGTTTGATTCCCTATTAGACCACGCAAGATGCCAAGAACATTTGACGCTCATGCTGCACGCAAACACCCATTGGCAGTTCTGCTGCTGATGCAGTAAAACTGTGCTTCTTAAAGCGGGTCCCCGATCAGCAGCATCAGAAGCACCTGCTGACCAGTTAGAAATGCAAATTTTCTAACCCCGCCCCCAGACCTGCAGGATGAGAAACTGCAGGGACAGGATCCAATAATCTTTCTGCTAACCAGCCCCAGAGGTCACTGGATGTTGGCTCACTGCTTAAGAACATTGTTCATTTCACCCTCAAAAATATCACAGGGTGAAGAGTTCATTGTATATTCTTTTATGTCACACTTGGAGCAGTGTGACAGTCACTGCTCCAAGGCATTAGGATGTGGCACTAATGGAATTCTTTTTTTTCACATGAAAAACACTGACTTTAAATTTTCTTTCTTTTTTTCTAAAAAAAATTTTTTTTTTTTTACCTCATTTCCAAATCTTCATTCTCCTGTGGTACAAATTTGTACAAGGCAACATAGGTGTTCATCTGTAATGGTTCTTTGGAAAGAGATCCCTGAAAGAGAAAATAATAGAAAAATGAGAGAAGGAAGGAGGAAAACAGAAAATAAGTAAGTGAATGCAATGTAATTCTAGTGTAAGGACAGTGAGTGTTAAAATATCAAGCTATTATTCAGGCTTTGTTTCAACCATAGGTTTATTTTAAATTTCTAAGCTAAGTTTGATTTCATTAGAAACCGAAACCAATAGTGTGTAAATCTGTTAGAAATAACTACAAATGTCTTCAAATAAACTTTTTCTTTGCTACAGTTGTTCATGAAAGGTGACAGGCTTGGCCCCAAGAATGGGAATATTCACACTATAGAAATAGGGACATATGAATAGTAGTCAACAGCTTTCATTTCCTAAAATTGACTTTTTAATCAGCCTAAAATTTGGTACCTACCCTATCAAAGGGATTCTGGTATAATCAAGAGCAATTAGTTCATGCATGTTGTGACAGAAGCATAGTGTTTGACATCAGACTGATTTAGTTTGTATCAAAGAATCACCATCTCCTGACCAAGAAACCTTGCAATAATGGTAATAAAGGCTACCATTTTTGATAACTTACTGTGTGTGCCAGGCATTATGTTACATGCATTGGCATTCTCACAACAGCCCCCAATTGTTGTCCCCACTTTATAGATTATCCAAGAGTCTTATAAGTGTTATGTAAATATTACCCATCATTATTATCCAAATATATGTCAATGTTATATAAATGTTTTCACTTTATAATACATAATGAACACAAATTACATAACATACAAAATACAACTGCATATTACTATTATATAATACAATAAAACATACATAACATATACATATCATTATGTTATATATGTATATATAAAATTATATGATATACAGAATTGTATAATATATTTAAATACATGATATGATAAACACATACTATATAAGACATAAACAAAAGTTGTACACAACTTTGATTCACTCTTCTATCCAAAGCTCAAGTACCTTAAGTTACATACTTCTGTCCTAGTCTATCCTGTTCTAATTATATAGATATAATTATATAGTAGTATATATAAGTGAGCATAAAATATATATTTATATACTATAAAATATGGCCATAATTGCTATGTAATTATGTAATGTACACACCTTACACTATGCATCAATTTGTATATAATATATACAATGGTAGCAAAAAGTATACAACACAATACATATCCTTTTTACCTTTGATGCACTGTGATGCACGGTTTTACGCTACCTATGCTACCACACATTGTTCTTTTCTGTTCTATTCTACACCCTATTCTGTTCTGGGACCTACTAACTAAATTTCATAACCCACTTAGGTAGTGATCTGTAATGGGATCTAGGGACCATGCCTGGTCTATCTTCTGTGACATCTATGAATATAAATACAGGGAATTCTCACTAAAATGGAATCAGGGGGTTCGGCTGGGGGAGCTATTATTGGCTGTAACTCGTAGTCAGCTTAGACCCAGCAGAAAGACAGGGACCTTGCTGCGGATACTATGTAACTACTACTTTACTGTCCCAGCAGGAAGAGGGAAGCCAACAGCTCAGCCAATAAGAGACAATCTCAGCTCAGCCAATGACAAGCCTCCATATTTAGTGGACTTTTTGTTTATAGCATTCTCCCCCAACTCCTGCCTTGTAGCTACAAACAGCCTTTCCCTGCTTTGTTTGGTGGGATTGTCTATGGTTTTGCCATAGTGTACTTGTCCTGCATTGACATTTTCTGCTGTCTCTGAATAAATTTGTGTTTTGCTGGTAAAGCAATTTTTAAAAGTTAACAGTGATAAATACCTGCTGGCTTATGTTCTTTGCTTGGTGTCTGGAATCGTCAGTGCCATTTTCTGGATAAGTAAACACTGAGGGAGACAAGAAAAAGCAGGTGCTTTATGAATCCAGTCACCACGTTTTGGAATCATGCCTAGAAGATGTGGCTTTATGTTTTCCTTGTCCCATAGCTTCTACTTTCTTCCTCACTGCCTTTTCCTCATCTTAGTTACACAGCTTTCATGTCATCTTCCACGTGAGGCTTTTCCTGCCTCCCAAGTGGCATTTCGCTCTACCTTTTCTGCGTGTCCACACCCGTGCCCATGCCTCCAGCGAGCATGCCTCCTGAATATTTGGCAGTTGTGTTCACAAAAAAGCCTTATTTGGCACAGCCTTTCATTCATCTTTGAAACAATGTTATTTATCTGTTGAATGTATCAGATCATTTGTTAAGGGAACCGTGGGTGAGGTATGGCCTAATTGCATTTGAATGACCATTTCTAAATACCAAATTCTTTTATCTATTTTCAATATTTTGATTTCAGTTTCTTGGTATCTATATTATATTTTGTACATTAAAGCTTTAGCTTTTTTTTTTTTCTTTCTTTCTTTTTTTTTTTTTTAAAGATTGGTGTATTGGAGAAATGGGGGAAAGGGCAGAGGAAGAGGGAAAGAGAATCTCAAGGAGACTCCCGGCTGAGCACAGAGCCCCATTTGGGGCTTGATCTCACCGCCCTCAGGTCATGACCTGAGCCCAAACTGAGTGAGACACTCAACTGAGTCACCTAGATGCCACCAATTTTGAAATTCAAAATATTTCCTCCATCTCTTATCATCAATGCATTAGGACTATTACTCAGAATAGAAAACAAATAATGGCTTTTCATTTAGTTGGGTTTTGAAATATGTAATTCTCTTCCTTTTGCATTTAAGTAGCCACCCTGTGGTCTCAAATAAAAAACAAAGCTTCCTCAAATGGGCAGGGATTTTCACCATCCAGATGCATGGCTGGGGAAGATCCCTGGTGGGTATTGCAGGGGGGCTCTGCCTTAACTTGTTTCATCAGCCGCCTTTACCCAGGGACCAACGAGACAGCCTTATTCTCACCACATATATCTGCCTCAAACAAAAAGGTGGCAAGTGTTTCCAAGTTTGTACAATAGAGTTTTGGTGTCTAAATTAACCTACCAGTTAGATGAGACGTTTAAAAAGAGCACATTGCTGCTTTCTTGTTCCCTTTGGTCTCCCTTTAGATTGTAAGGAAGTATCAGTAAAGGAGGAGAAACACTCCACAGAAAACTCTATAACCTGTATCAGTTACTGCACTGACATCTCCACTATCCTTAAAATGACCCCAATAAATGGGATGCAGAAAACATGGTTCAGAACAAGAGCCTCTGTAAACGTACTGATGCTTAGTAAACATCTATTCTCCACAGTTTATAGTTCCAGAGCCTGTGCATGAAATTCCATGATTCCTTGGAAGCCTAGGCATAAATATGCAGTCATTGGAGGAGCTCTGGTTTGTAGGTAAGTGGAAAATGATCCTATGGACCTTGTCTGCCTCAATATCTGGATACTCGCCTTACCAATTTGAACTGAGTGGAGGCCAACAATACTCTTCATTGGTATTATGTGATTCCCTAAGAGCTTGGTGTAAATATTTGATCCCATAAGAATAAAACTGGATACTTCTAAAAGAATATTGAATATCTGCAGGAAAAATGCAGAGAATGTTCCTAGAAAATTCTTGATTGGAGTTTAAAAGGGAGACTTCATAGGCTACAAATCAGTTTGAACTGATTTCACAATTTTGCAGTTTCACAATATTTTAAGCTTTTTATTGAATAGCCATTAGCCAAAATGTTTACCATTTTTTGTTTTGTTTACCATTGTTTGTTTACCATTATTTGAAGTGACCCCAAATATATTTTTAACTATTAGACCGAAAGCAGACCACTGCAAAAAAAAAAAATTTAAAAACCTATTCCTATGGGCTATTTCTTAGACTTTGACTTGAAGGGAAAAGAATAAAGAAAGGTAACTATTTTACTACAGATGTATCATATACTTTTTATGTTTGGTGCTTTAAATTTGTTTTATTAAAAATAATCAGGTTGCTGATATCACCCAGGACAAGTACTCAAAGAATATATCCATCGTGGAGACATATTTTCTAATGTTACGGAAGCAAATGAATCTTTAGTTTCTGCCATATCCACAAAGGACTTTCCTCTTTTCCTTTTTCATATTCTTTCTCCTTCACTTTGTAGTCCTGTGAGGACCATGTCCACAACTTCGTTTTCCAATGAGATGGTTATTTGGTTTTTCTTCTTCAAGAAGTAAATAATGTAAAAGTTGTGTTACTTGCTTATCTAACACAAATACAAATTTGTATCCCTGAAGTAAATCTAACTTGGTAATTATGCATTACTTTAAAAAATAATTATTGGGAGTGCTTGGGTGGCTTCTGCTTTTGGCTGAAGGCATGATCTCAGAGTTCTGGGATCGAGCCCCACATCAGGCTCCTGCCTCAATGGGACGTCTGCTTCTTCCTCTGCCTCTACCCCAGCTTGTGTGTGCACGCTCTCTCTCTCTCTCTTACTCTCTTTCTCTCAAATAAATAAAATCTTTTTTTTTAAGATTTTATTTATTATTTATTTGAGAGAGAGACAGTGAGAGAGAACATGAGCAAGGAGAAGGTCAGAGGGAGAAGCAGACTCCCCATGGAGCTGGGAGCCCGATGTGGGACTCGATCCCGGGACTCCAGGATCATGACCTGAGCCGAAAGCAGTCGTCCAACCAACTGAGCCACCAAGGTGCCCTCAAATAAATAAAATCTTTAAAAAATTATCAGATTCAGTATACTAACATTCTGTTTCAGATTTCTGCATCCATGTTCAGGACGGAAACTAGCCAGTGATTTTTCCTTTCTTAAGGTGCCTTCAATTGATTTTGAAGTCAGCATTAGACTAGCCTCATAAACTAAGTTAGAGAATGTAGCAGCCCTTCTTCCCTGCAACTTTTTCAATTTCCTGAAAGAGCTTACATAATCTGGAAATTTTTCATTCCTTAAATGTTTGGTTGAGTTTACTCATAAAGTTGTCTGCATTTTCGCCATGCAGAATTTGAGATACTTGATTCAGTTTCTATCATGACTAGAAGCAAATTCAAATTCTCAGATTTTTTATTTCTTCTTGAGTCAGGTTTTGATCGTTGATACTTTTCATGGTATGTGCCCATTCAAAAAAAAGTTTTAAAATTTATTGGCATGAAGTTGGTCATGGGATTCTTTTATTTTCTTTCAATCGCTGTTAAAGTCATCCTTTTTCATTATTACCTTTTGCTTCATCTCATTTATGCTTAAAAATATTGTTAGTAATTGTAGGGGTGCCTGGGTGGCTCAACTGCTTAAGTGACTCGACTCTTGAATTCAGCTAGGGTCTTGATCTCATAGTCATGAGATTGAGCCCCTCCATGGGCCTCTGGGCTGGGTGTGGAGCCTGCTTAAGACTCTCTCTCTTCCTGCTCATGCCCTCTCTCTCTCTCTCAAAAAAAAAAAAAAAAATTCTTGGTGATTTTGAGTTTTCTTTCTTTCTTTCTTTTAAAATAAAGATTTATTTATGAGAGAGAAAGAAAGCATACTCGTGTGAGCAGGGGAGAGCAGAAGGGTAGGGAATCTTTAAGCAGACTCTGCACTGAGTGCAGAACTTGACATGGGGCTCAGTCTCAGGACCCTGATACCACGACCTGAGCCAAAACCAAGAGTCAGAGGCTTAACCAACTGAGCTGTCCAGGCAATCCTTCTTTTAAGAACCATTCTTAGGATTGATTGACCTATCTTAGTCATTTGATAATTTCTGCTCTTATCTTTTTATTGCCTTCCTATTGCTTTTGGGGGCTTATTCTATTTCTCTTTTCTGATTTCTCAAATATGATGCTTAGGTTATGAATTTCAGCCTTTTAATTTTTTAATAGAATAGTTTTATTTATTTTTTTAAAGGTTTGATTATTTATTTGAGAGAGAGCACACATGCAGGAGCAGAGGGAGGGGCAGAGGAAGACAGAGAAGCAGACTCCTGGCTCAGTGGGGAGCCTGATGTGGCATACCAAGATGTGACCCCAGCCAAAGTCAGATGCTCAACCAACTAAATCAGCCAGGTGCCCATAGAATACTTTTAAAGCAAAATATTCTAGTCACAATTTAGCTATAATTTTCACAGAATATTAATTCTGTGAAAATTTATGAAGCTTGATTTATGGTCTAGCAAGTGATAAGTTTTTTAAATTGTTCTGTGTCCTTTAAAAGAATGTGAATTCTCCATTTGTTAGATGGAGTGTTCTTTTTAAGTCAATTAGACTAGGATTGTCAAATGTGTCCTCAAATCCTCTAAATCCTGAATCTTTTTATGCATCTGCTTTCTAATGACTTCAGAGATATGTTAAAAACCTCTCACTATGAAGGGGTATGCCAATTTCCCTAATACTTCTATCAATTGCTCCTTGAGTTCCTGTTGCTTTGAGGCTATATAATAAGTAAACACAAGTTTAGGATTCATATCTTTTGTTGATGTGGACATGGTCATGTAGTGATGTTTTTTTCTCTAGTAATGCTTTTCTGATCTTAATGTCCATTTTTCATACTTTAATACAGTTATACAATCTTTTTTTTGCCTTTTAAATTGTATGTATTTTTTTTTACTTTTAAACTTTCTATATCTTTATGTTTTAGATTGTTATAAGTAGTCATAAATAATCCAGTGTGTAAAACTCTTTTATCTAGGGCTTAGTTGATTTATATTAATTTTGATTACTTATAAATTGAGATTCTCTTCTAGCATTTTATTTTTTATTTTCTATTTATCTCATATTTCCCATGCTTTTTCTTCTCCTTCTGTACTCTTTCTCCTTTCTTCCTTTAAAGTTATAAGGTTAAATCTATTTTTTAATCTTCTAGTGGCTATTCTAAAAATTTTATGAGGTATAGTTAACTTAATAAAATCTAAAGTGAAAGAATATCTTTAATTTCCTTCCAATTAGTATGAGAACCTTTAAATGTCCATTTCTTTCTTAAATATCCAGTATTTCAGTTAGTGTTTCATTAACAACTTTTTTCTGACATTGTTATCTTTTTATGTAGTCAATGTTCACTTGGTTCTTTCTTTGTGCTTTATTCCTTGCTTCTTGGTGCTTCCTTGGAGGTCATACTTTCCTCTCTGAACTACATCCTTTCAAAATTTCTTGAGTGGCTCTTTCTTCACTGCACTGTAGACACAGTGTTTTTCTGAATATATATTATTGAAAGTTTTGCTTTTGCTCCATTTACAGTTCTATTTTAAGACTTGCTTTTCCTTTTGATTACTGAACGTATTGTTCTACTGTTACTTGGTTCTCTTGTCACTTACAAGAAAGAGTTGTCTTTCTAGTTTTCATTCTTCTGCAGGTAATCTGTCTTTCGTTTTGCATTTAACATTTGTAACTGCAGTTTTGCAAAGATGGGTCTAAGTATAAATTTCTGAATTTGAGGAATGGTGTCTTTAATCAATCTTGAAACATATTAGCCACTATCTTCTTGAATATTATCTCTCCCCCATTCTCTCATTATGTACCTCTTAAGTGTCATTTAGATGCAGGCTGGACTTTCCTGCTCATCTTCTGTGTCTCTTTCACTGTCATGAATTCTATTGCTTTGTCTCCCTGGCTTTACTGTAAGAAAATTCTTTGCCTGTGTATTCCATACCACTAATTCTCTCTTCAGTTATATCCAATATGCTATTAAATCCAACAATCAAATTTCTTCTTTTTTTTTTTTTAAGGTTTTATTTGTTCATTGAGAGAAAGACACACACAACAAGAAAAGGAACACAAACAAGGGGAGTTTGAGAGCAGACTTCCTGTAGAGCAGGGACCCTGATGTGGGGCTTAATCCCAGGACCCTGGGATCTTGACCTGAACTGAAGGCAGATGCTTAAGGACTGAGCCATCCAGGCACCCCTCTTCTTCTTTTTTTAATTTCTAAAATTTCTGTTTGGTTTTCTTAAAATTTGCCTGTTCAACTTTGATAGTGTCTTACTCTTTTGTTATATGTTCTAGTCCACTTTTTGTATCTTTAAATATATCTAACTATACAATTAGATATTTCTTTATTTGATAATTCTAACGTATACAGTTTCTAAAGTCAAAGTGGGCTTTGACTAACTCTTACACATGCTAGCTCATTTTCTTGTTTATTTGGCTTATTTCAATGTTTAGTTCATGTCCTTGGAAAGTTAATTTGTGGAAACTTCTGAGGTCTGGGTTTAAATTCTCTTTCTCCAGAGGCCATTTGTATTACTTCTGGCAAATGCCTATGCATTTATCCAACAAATCCACTTTAAATAAATTCATCTAAAATTTTATATTATTTTACTTTTTCCACAGAGGTAGTATGAATTCAGGCCCTAAATCCAAGTAAGAAGAGTTTCTTCCCTCCTTTGCTTTTTCTTTTCCTTCCTCTCTGCTCCTATTTCATTTCTTTCTTTTCTTTCCCACTTGAGTTAAGGCCAATATAACATTTTTCTTTACTAAATTTCTCTGCAGGACATTCATTTTTCCTAGTGCCACTAAAGGTGCCTTTTGGGGTATCAGCTTTTTCCCAAAGGGCCTCTCATTGTACCTATTACTATGCCTGCTTGCCAGGTCTTGCTCTCTACTGACCATACCTGGGGCTTATTCTTCCCATCTGAGGCCCCAGTGATGTGCAGAATAAACAATGGCCCTCACCTGCTTATGTCTCTGGATTCATGCTTTATTGTCATTTCTAGACCCCAAGGAATTGTCTTATTTTGCTTCCAGCTCAGCCATGCATTAACTGGAGGGTTTTTTTTTTTTTTTTTTTTTTTTTTTTTTTTTAATTTTTTTTTCCCGCAATTTTTTGTGTGTTAAAATGGGGAAAAAAAAAAAAAAAAAAAACTTCTCTAAGGAAAGAGAGTCCTCTATGCTTTTAAAAAGACCTTTACTTGCTTTAGATATGAGACATCTAGATATTAGGGTATCTGTTGAAGAAGACATTAAAATATTTGCTTCATTTTCTGGGTGACATATCAAAATGTGGGATATAAAATCAGTGCATGTTAAAATTTTCCAAATCCTAGCTTCCTTTTTCCTTTCTGGGCAAAATTTCTTTGCTTCAGTGAAAAGTAAGGTATCATTGGGCTTCAAAATATTCTCCAGTGGATGTGATTAACCCAGTTCTTTTTGAAGAATATTTCTAGGAATTTGTCTTACTTATGTTCTTTTCCCTCTGCTTCTCTTCCAGGAAAGTTATAATCACATAGAGTCATACTGAAATGCAATTATTTTTTTTTGAAGGGCAGAGTGAAATGCAATTATTGAAGGCAGCCAATAACGTCATTATTTGGCATTTTAAGCTGCAATAGGCAACCTAGCTTTTACTTCTCCCTTTGCTCACCACATAGTTTCAACTGGAGTTTCTGGCCAAAGATGAAGACCAACAACTCTTCCCTCTAAGTTTCTGATGCATCCACAAATAGTGTTGAAAACAACAACCAGAAACAGACAGAGCAGCCCAGCATCTTTCATGAGAGAGAAAACAGAGAGTGCACACTTGGTAAGAAAGAAAGGAGTATGACTTGTATCCTCTTTCAAGGAGACTTTGGAAATCTTCCTCAAGGATTTTGACCTGACACCTAGCTGGTAGAAATAACACCTGTATGCACTGTGTAATTTTTAGAACATAAACGAAACATGTCATGAAGAACAGCTTGTGACTGGAAGCCAAGTGCTACTTCTGAAAGGCTAGGACCCTCCATGCCATAACTGTGGGGAGACCAGTGGGAGCCTGGACACAAAAGCAGGGTGTTTTATCTGCGTTGTTTCCCAAATTGTGTGGACAGGGGATTAAGCCCAATCACAAGAACATGTTTTGAAGCAAACTGCTGTATAATTAATCCCTCCAGCTTCCAAGGGTGCATTGTAAAGAAAGCTATTGCTGATCAAAGGAATAGTTAATAGATCCCCAAAGCTTTATAGAGGTTTATTGCTTGTGAAGTTCTTTCAACAGATTTCTTTGAATTAGGCTCTAAAATGCCTCTTAACATAAAAGAAATAGCAAATATTCAACTTTGTGTCTTTGAGTGTATTACTCCGTGCCTCAGTTTCCTTATCCATACATATGTGTCTGTGTTGTGTGTATTGGAAGGGAGGGAGTTGGACTAGATGACTTCTCATCCTGTTTCTTGAACTTTAATAAGATTAATATGCAAACACTGCTTCTGCAGTTCTGGAAAGGCCTGAGGTTTTTCATTTCTAACAACTTCTCTTTGGATGTCCAGGATGCTTGTCCATGGGCCACA
Organism: Mustela nigripes; assembly: GCF_022355385.1. Classification (NCBI taxonomy): domain Eukaryota; kingdom Metazoa; phylum Chordata; class Mammalia; order Carnivora; family Mustelidae; genus Mustela; species Mustela nigripes. The sequence goes on from NC_081558.1 coordinate 63,729,284, forward strand.
CTTGAGAATGGGGAGGCTCTGGGTTGTGCCTCTGACACCTGATGACCTCATGATGTGTTTATTAGAAGGAAACGTGCTTCACTTTGATGATTCCCTAATATAGCTCCTTCACATTATAAAAACTTATTGAAGACCACTTTTTGCATAAAGAAATCTCCAAGGCAAACAGAGACTTTAGCTACTGAGGAAGAGGTGAGCAAGAGCACCAAAACTGCTGGTCAGGATGCCTGAGGCAGGGAGATGAGTGGTGGGCACATGCTGGGAATGATTTTGAAGAGCAGAAAGTAAGATTTACAAGACATGAGAAGAAGGGGGAGTCAAGTCTGATACCAAAAGTTCTGACCTGGAGTAAGACTGACTAACAGAACAGAGCTCCTATTTACTGAGTAGGGAAAATGGGGGAAGAGCAGGTTGTGGCGGGTGGGTTGGTGGGTGAGCAAGTCAAGAATCCAGTTTAGGTCTGTTAACTTCACGAAGTCTACTCCCCATTCAGATCGCCACGTCCAGTGGGTGGCAGGCGTCTGGAGGCAGCAAAGGGGGCTGAAGTTTCAGAGTCATCAGTGTACGGAGAGCCTTTACATTCATTATTTCACTGAATGATAACAACACCTTATGGATTCAGTATGATCACATCCTTCATTTCAGAGATGAAGAGATGGATGCCGGGAGATCAAGGTCACTGCTTTGAGGCCATGTGACCACCGAGGGAAGCCCAGTGGTCAGTCTCCAGAGCAAGGAGGGGCTGAGGACCAAATGTATCCCTGCAGGTAGTCATGAGCCGACCATCAGCAGTTGGGTGAAGGGAAGGGTGCAGGCAGAAGGCAGAAGGCAGACTCAGAGGACTGCAGAGACAACCACGCTTGAAGTGTTAACATGAAGGTCTGGTTGAACACCCATGTCTGATAAGTTTGTGCTCAGATGCTGACGAATTCTGACCAAACTCAGTTAACGTATCTATAGGGCTAGACAGACATGGGCTGGGGGGCCCTGTGGCATTACCGCCCTGCTGTGAGGTTCCCCTGGCAGCCAGCACTCTAATTCGTCTAATGGCACTGCTAAGTGCTCAGTGAATGTTTGCATTGATCTGAAAGTGCAGCTTTCCCCAGATGATGCCAAAGAATCCTTTGCCTAACAGTGCGCTCTAGCAGATGTGAGTGGGCTTGGCAAGGGGGGGCCCTGGTGAACACTGATGCTTATTTAGGAAGGAGAATCACAGAGGATTCTCATGTGGAATCACAGAGACACTGCCCTAACTAGAGAAGACACATAAATGAGCTCCTAGAGCTAGGGAAATGGAAGAGATGCCTCATAAGACAGTTGCTGCGAAAGCAGCTCTGGGGTACTGAATGCAGAACTTCTGCTTCCAGTCTGGAAGGGCAGAGGTGACCAGTTGAATGGAAAATCTACCCAACGTGCCACATCCCCACACCTCCGATGCAGGGATAACTTCTGCCAGGAGAATACATTCAGACCAGGTCAGCAACTCGAATCAGAACCCACAACTTGGCTAGGTTATGAGCGGACCTGAGGACAGCCTAATGACTCGTATCATTTTGCTATTCATAGTAAATACTTCATAAATACCTTTTGCATAAATGAGTGTGGTTAAGTAGTTGCTGATGTCAGAGAGGCTTGGCAAGATTCCTCCATAAGGGGTTGGTTGTGTCTTTAAACTCTGGTTTAAGAGGCTGTTCTTTCTTAACGTTAGCAAGCAACAGCATGTAGTTAGCATTCAATAAAAATTCTAGAAATTATCGTAGCAAGGGCCTAAGCTATGAGAAAATTAAATAACATTAGGCAAGAGTGTTTGGCTCCATCATACAGATCAGTTTTTGAGTGTCAGTTATCCGTGCTGGGAGGAGCCCTGTGGGAGGCCCCTACTTACCACCACCTACCTGCTCTGGGGTACTTCAGCTGTAGTGGGGAGTGGCTTCTTTCCAGAACCGTTTGCTAATCTAATGTAGGTCAGTGAGGGAAATGATGTATTGACAAAAAGGTCCAGAAGTGACTCCTAGACCCCAGTGTAGCCAAGTCCACAAAGGGGTGAGAACTCAGGGAATTTTGCAGTCAAATCAGGGAGATCCACCAGGAATTAGGCCTAGTTTCCCTCGAGAATACTGTACATTTGCTCAGAATGAATTCCAGAGCTAGGACAGAAAGAAAAGAACTGGAAGTCAACGCTCCCTGGCTGCGGACTGGGCGGGGCAAGGCCTTTCACATCCCTGCTGGGGCGATGCCTGCTTCCGGGCTCATGCACTCACCACTGTTGCTGCGTTTCCGTGGGTCATATCCTCCTCCTGGCCCATCAACTTCTTCAGGAACCTCCACAAGATCTGAAGTCTTAGAAAACAGAGGGAGTGACATGAAATGAGCAAAACCCTTTCAGTGGGCCAACTGAGCTGAGAAATTCAATGTCAATAGAATTCAATGTCAGTAGAATTAAGCTAGAATTTGCCTGACACTGTCTGAGGAACCCAATCATGCTGTGGTCTCGCTCACTTCAGAGAGGCTGTGTGTTCCCTCATGGGGGCGGTGGCTCCCTTCCAGTGTCTGTCTGCAGGCTCAGGGGGCAGCAGGGGGCGCATGAGCGGCACTCAGTGAGTGTAAAATGAATTTCTAGACGCCCAGGGACACACAACAGAGAGAAATCAGAATTCACGCCCGTACCCTGTCATGTAAATTCTCACTGACACTAGAGCTCTTTTAGAGGTAAGTTTTAAATATAGATGGTCCCTAAGCATAATCTCCTCCAGTCCCATCCATGTTGATGCAAAAGTTGGGTATTCATCCTTTCTGATGGCTGAGTGACATTCCATTGTATATATGGACCATATCCTCTTTAACCATTCATCTGTTGAAGGACATCTTGGTTCTTTCTACAGTTTGACGACTATGGCCATTGCTGCTATGAACATTACAGATGGCCCTTCTTTTCACTACATCTGTATCTTTAGGGTAAATACCCAGTAATGCAAATGATGGGTCATAGGGTACCTCTATTTTTAATTTTTTGAGGAACCTCCACACTGCTTTCCAAAGTGGCTGCACCAGCTTGCATTCCCACCAACGGTATAAGAGGGTTCCATATCCCCTCCATCATTTGTTGTTTTCTGGCTTGTTAATCTTTGCCATTCTAACTGGTACAAGGTAAAGGAAAGGAAAAGTGAATTGGGGGAAGTCAGAAGGGGAGAAAAACCATGAGAGACTGTGGACTCTGAGAAACAAACTGAGGGTTTTAGAGGGGAGGGGGGTGAGGGGATGGGGAGAGCCTGTTGGTGGATATTAAGGAGGGTACGTATTGCATGGAGCACTGTGTGTTGTACATAAACGATGAATCTTGGAACCTTGCATTGAAAACTAATGATGTACTGTATGGTGACTAACATAACACAATAAAAAAATAAATAAATATAGATGGTCTCCTTCTGATTTTTTTTTTTTAAATTTTTTTGACTTTACAAAACACATCAGTAGAAGCTACATCGAATTTTGCGTTTGGATCTTTTTCCGGGCTGGAGTGACATGGGAGTTTATCCCCAGAGGATGCTGCGTGGCACCCGGGGCTTTGGGTTAGTCCCACGATCACGAAGGCAGTGTCCACGAAGCCATTGTTTGTCACTTTCAATCAATGGCATGAGAGAGTCAACACTTTGTTATCAAATAGGCTTTTTGCTAGATGATTGTGCCCAATCATAGGGGAATGCAAGTGTTCTGAGCACAGTTGAGTTAGGCCAGGCTGAGCTACGATGTTTTCGAGGGCAGCAGTACCAACCCCTTTTTTGACTTCGGATAGTTTGAACTTACGATGAGTTTATTAGGATGTAACCCCATTACAAGTTGAGGAAGACTTGTATTGACTATAGAGAACAAGATGCAGCATCGAGGGGTGCATGACCTAGGTATGAGTTAAATGTCGTTTCCCCGGCTGCACAATTATTTACGTAATTCTTACTCTGCCTTTTCTTTTCGTTTAATAGGATAAGCCACAGCCATTCTTCTGCTTCAGTTACAGAAATAACATCATTACTCTAAATGGCTGATGGTTCCTGATCATTTATCATGTGCTGTTTTATGTACCATATATGTATCTGTTTATTCTTCACAGTAATCCTGTGACAGGCATACTTTTCAGTGACGAATGTGGAGCCCAGGGAAAAATCAGTAGTCCTTCTTGAGGTCCCATGGCCACTAAGTGCCAGAACTGGGGTTTGAACCTCAGGTGCTTTCTTCAGAGCTCATGTGTCTGAGCTTCTTCCAACGGTGTGCTGGAAAGGCTCATGCGGGCTGGTGAGAGCTTTGATGGCCTTCATAATGGGAGAGTGAAACAGGCCTGCGTGGGACTATTTACACCATAGAAATTGGCAAATGCTGCATATCAGGGTCCAGCCCCAGTTGGTAGTTAAACATTTATCAGCATACCCCTGATTGCGTCTATCAAATGGCCAGATGCCCCGGCTTTCATCTGGTTGGCCCCCATCTCTTTGGAAGAGGAATTTAGGGGGCCTCCGAAGAGGATCACATTTTTTTAAAAAAATATTTTATTTATTTATTTGATGGAGAGAGACACAGGGAGAGAGGGAATACAAGCAGGGGGAGTAGGAGAGGGAGAAGCAGGCTTCCTGCCAAGCAGGGAGCCCAATGTGGGGCTTGATCCCACCACCCTGGGATCATGACCAGAGCCGAAGGCAGACGTTTAACGACTGAGCCGCCAAGGTGCTGTGGGTCACATTTTGAAAACAATTTGCTTACATCTTATTTCAGAGGAACAAGTTTGCCTTCCCAGCCCTCTAGCCCTCCCAGTCAGCTCAGAGCATTTTAGCACGACCCTTGAGAGGCTCATTTTTGATATAATCCGGCTTAAAGATTTTCCCCAGCCATTCTCACTTGCATGATACATCGGAAAGAAGGGGAAAAAAAAAGTCACAGGATCTCTAGGTCACTTATACCCTGCTCCTTTGAAGCTGGCTATTTCTGAACAAAAGTTGCTATTATTATGTTAATTTAATCTTAGGAAACTGAAGATTATTCCCAAACTGGTCGAACCACTCCCAGAAGGTTTTTGAATTTCTTCCCAAAATTTTTAGTTTCTTCCCAAAGCCATCCAACCTTTTATATTCCAGAATATTTGAAAACACATTAAAAGAAACATAATGATTTAGAAACAGCCAGGTGGTGACTGCCCGACAATGTAAAGCCAATGGCCCCACAGCCCTGTAAGAAAATAAATGTGTGGAGCAGAGTTTGCTGTGTGGGAATATGTTAGCTTTAGGACATAACAAAACTGCAAGAATGGCAAGTGGCTGAAGTTCATTACCATCTGCCCCTGCAGGAAGGAAGCCAAAGCATTTTCAAGTACCAATCAATTGTTTCTGTTTTTTTCATTGAAGCAAGAGGGACTCTGGGGAAAGAGTGAAGTGACAGATATTTAAGGACAATTTGATTTGTGTTTGTCTCCCCACAGCCCTGAGAACAATGCCTTCACAGAGCACAATTCCGAGAATATTTACTGATAGAACCAGTGTCAGGAAGTTTAAATGGACTGTGATGAATGGATACCTTATTGACATTCAGAAAACCGTGTCTTCCGCCCTGAGAACCGGTCTGTCAGGGCCAGTCATGGCTAGAAACAAAACCATTTCAGACAGAAAAGCAAACTGGACATCCTTAATTTGTGTCTCTGACATTCTTGCTACTTCTACGTGAGAACAAACCATGGAGGCTAACATGGTCATTGCCTGCCACAGAGGGTCTGAGGACGTCTCCTCATCGTGGGGTCGCCACAGCCCCGGATGCAGGGCCAGCTATCTGCTGCCGGGATGTGTACCTGAGGGCCATCCCCGGGGAGCCCCCTCTTTATTCTTGCCTGCCCAGGCTGGCTTTCATTGGCCTTCCCACAAATGCTGTCCTCAGACAAGCCTGGGAGATGTAGGCACTAGAGGAGATGAGGGTATAGACCAGCTCTCCCCAGTGACATGAGAAAGGCCCATTCAGCATACAGGGCAAGTGACCAGAGCAGTCTGTTTTTCTTTTTGGCAGAAAGTCTTGATTTGTAAGAGGTGATGGCTACAGGCTGACAGCCATCACTGTGTGGCCTTGGGGGAAACGATGGCCCTCCTCACACTCCTACGGAAGAAGACCTAACATGGTAAGTGGGTTTAAGGACATGCTCTACAGATCAGAGGTTCTCAAACTTCGGTGGGTATCAGAATCACCTGGAGGGGTAATCAAGTACACAGATGCCCAACTCTTAGTAGGACAGGGAGCTTTCTGTCTTTACAAAGCCCTTCCGTGGATCCAGATCCCCACCAACATTTGAGAATCACTAGTGTAAAACAACAGAGAGAAGAAGGGAACCAAGAGTTCTTGTGTTTGAGCAGCTTCGTCTAGTTGGGGAGGAAACTAAAGGAGAGAGGGAAAAGTGAAACACAAAAGTGAAAAAATACCAAGGAATCTGCAAATCACTATGATTGATGAGTTGGTTGTTGTGGGTGTCCACAGAAGGGACACCCCAACCCAGACCCAAAAGAGATGCTGTCTGTATAGAGGTAGAAACAAGATGGGGGCAAGACCCAGCTACTGGGCAGAATATGGCAGTCCAGAGAGCTACAAAGTGTGCATGTAACTGGGGGCAGAAACATCAAAAGGTCAGGTCGATTTTGAGGGTACCGAAGTCAGTCTTTAAGAATCCCTGATACTTTTCCTCACTCTTTGAGGATGCACTTTTTGAGCATGAGGTGCTAGACCCTGGTATAATGAGATGAACAGGGAACAGGGCCCCGCTGTATAGCCACTCAGTACCTAGTACAGGAAAGAGAGCAGAAAATTATGCTGCAATTGTCCCTACCCTGTAAGAAAAGGATTTTCTGAAGGCCTGTGAGAGGAGCAACCATTGTGCTTGGGGGAGTCTGAGAACTCTTCCTGGTTTGTGTAAAAAAAAAAAGCTGGTCTTAAAGAACATCAGCTGGGGGAACAGCATGTCCTAAGGTACAAAGATGGCAAGAGCTTGGTGTGTTCAAGGGAAGGTGGATCTTCAGGGCAGTGACAGGCCTTTCACACCATGCTACAGTTCAATACAGGGCATAAGGAAGTCAATACAGACTTTTGATTTGGAAAACTGCAAAGGTCGTTCTTTAAATGATGATAACTCTGGAGGTAATGATAAGAGAAGACTCAAGAGGAAGAGGGGAACACAGCTATTCCTTTGAAATAGTCTGGGTGAGAGATGATGAGATTCAAACCTCCAGCACAGCAGGCAGAGACAAAGGGCACTTCTGATGCACATTTCCGAGTTTGTTTGTTTGTTTGTTGGTTTTGTATTTTAAGATTTTACTTATTTATTTGACACAGAGAGACACAGCGAGAGAAGGAACACAAGCAGGGGGAGTGGGAGAGACAGAAGCAGGCTTCCTGCTGAGAAGGGAGCCCGATGCAGGGGTTGATCCCAGAACCCTGAGATCGTGACCTGAACCAAAGTCAGATGCCTAATGACTGAGCCACCCAGGCACCCCTACATTTCTGAGTTCTCAGTTAGAGGACCCAATCATCAGTGGAGCACCATTAGAGCATGGACCTGCTGGAGGTTAGGACCCATCTGGAGGTTAGGACTAGAAGTATCTAAGGAGTCATCATCTTGGGCATGATGGCTGGACCAAAGGACTGTGAATGAGATGATCGTGAAGAACCAGTAGCACATGAAGGCCAAACCAAAGTAGAGATCTGGGAACATCCCTGACTTAAGGAGCAACTGAAGGACACATGAGAGGAGAATGGTTGAGGAGGACAGCAGGGTGGAACCCTGGAGTGGGTCCAGCCTCTTACAGAGCCCAAGAATGGGCCCCAGTAAGGAATGGCCAGGGAAATGTCCTTCTCAGAGAATGTATTTACCTTTCTAATGGATCACACCCTTGTTTCACTTCTTCATAACTCAAACTCAAAGAAAGCCCAGCCAAGGGCTCAATGCTTAATCGAAATAAAACATCAGCAAATTTCATTTATTGAGTGCCAGGCTTTGTGCTAGAAAATTACTTATACTCTTACTATCATCTAACCCACATCACCAGAACCAATATTATCATCAGGACTGCCAATTTGATGTATAGCCTCCCAGGGAGATCACCAGGATCAGATACCTTAAAATGTCCCAGCTTATACCTGCACTGCTTTGAGAGCAATGTCTACTGAAACTGTTTCCCTCTTTACTCTGAAATCCTGCAGTGCTCCTATAACATAGCTATTATAATACTCATAATGTGTATGCTATGTTCCGATTCATAATAAAAATAGTACAAGACATAAAAATATGTTCCTTAAAAAGTGCCAGACAATGCTGTCACCATCTGCTTTGCGCTCTATTGTTTTGGTCTTCTGAAATAAGTGGTGAATTCGGAGGGTAAGAAGTCATGTCCTCCCCTTCGTCTGTGTCCTCTATGCTGGTGGACTGTAGGCACTTAATTCATGCTTGCTAACTGCAAACTGAGAGTAAAACTGACATCACTTTTAGGGGCAGCAAGGAATAAGTGTACCACAAGTTTTGGTTCTTCCTTCTGAGAAGTTGGTGGGATGCATGAAGAACAGGGTTTTTGGTGAATGTGAAATGGCCTCTAGGGGCACCTGGGGGGCTCAGTCAGTTAAGCTTCTGCCTTCAGCTCAGGTCATGATCTCAGGGTCCTGGGAACAAGAGGCCCATGCCAGGCTCCCTGCTCAACAGGGAGTCTGCCTCTCTCTCCCCCCTGCTCATGCTATCTCTCTCTCTCAAATAAATAAATAAAATCTTTAAAAAAGGTGGCATCTAGGATAACAATGGGGCATCAATCAGAAGACTTTCAAATCTACCTACTCACCCACCTGACCTACACACCTGCCTACAGCCTATAATCTCAGTTATCCTGTAGACTGACCTGCACCCATTGAGGGAGCTGCTTTCACTCAGCTCGAGAACCCCTCCGATGGGTACGCACCCCTCCTTCTCCCATGATCCACCCTAATCACTTGATGTTGACAGGACCCAGCTGGGCAGACCACCTGGCGGCTCATCTGTGCCTTGCTTTGAAATCCCATTTTAACATGGGCGGCAACAATGGAACCAGTAACTGGGTGCGAGCCATCCTAGTTGGCAACATTGGCTGGAAGGTCCTTGTCTCTGCAGGACAGATGGTGGCCTTCAGCATGAACGGCAGAGTCGTGTGGCATCCTGGGGCATTTATAGAAATTCTGGTTGGGACCACCAGAAACAGAATGATGACAGCATGTCAAGGAGAGCCATGGGTAATCATTTTAGAACAAAAAACATGTGGGAGAGGTGTCTGGGAGGGTGAGTGTCCCTTGGAAACAGACCCTGTTAAGTCACCAGTCCAGCGCCTCTGGGGAGGGCAGCTTTTGTATGAAAGCAAGAAGAGTACCTTGTCTCTGAGAGAAAAGAATGAGAAAATGTGAGAAAGAGCTGTATTGAACTGGGATGTAGCCGGAAGGAGAAATGGCCACAGCTGGGACTTCCCTGCTTCTGCCATTGTTTGGGTGAACCTTTCTCTCTGTTGACTGCCATGCCATCGGGTATTGGTGGGAGAGGAGGGAGGGGAAGTACATGGAGAATCGAGGTGCATGAAACCAAGAACATAGTCTTTGAGGGCAAAAGTACAATGATCCCTGGGTGTTGGCCACAAAGAGGAAGTTAACCTTTAGTGGCCCAAGGCACCTGGGATTTCCCTTCAGAAGCTACCTGACTCTCAAAGACCTGACCTCATGATACATTTATGGGGACCCCCTTGCGCTACTGTGCCTGGGGTCTGCCCTCCCCAGAGCACTGCAGGTGGACTGAGGGAGGAAGAGGATAATTACAGAGGTTCTGTGAGGTGATTCAGAGCCACTGCCGGAGCTGCCCTTCTTCGTCCTCTGGGCCAGGGAGGTGCCGAAGCGGAGGGTCTCATAGACAGGGTCCACCTTATTGCCACAGGCTGCAATGGAAAAGAAAGGTCGTCTGAGTGACGGGTTTCCTCCATTCACCATCAGGAGGGCAGCCAAGCATTTATCATACCTTATGGATCAACAGCACTTAAGAAGAAGGTGCTGTGCCAGCTCACTAGTAACCCCTGGGAAAAAAAGGAGCTGTGTGTGGTCAAGCTCATTGGGCAGATGGGCTCCCCACAATATGTGCCCATCGACCATGTCCTTCCGGTGCACTGACCACTTACACCCAGAACTCTCTGCTCCCAGATGCTTCCTGATTTATTGGTTTTCCTCTTTTGTTATCCAGCCTCAGGACTCCAATATCAAGCTTATTCCCAGACACCAGCTTTATTTCCCCTAGTGTGAGGTTCTACTCACCAAGGTTCAAAGCCTTAAGCAAGACTTAAAGTTTGTTGTAGGAGGCAAGTGTTTTTGAAGGAATTTGACATTACCAGGTCTTGTGAATTTCTGTTTAAAAGCTTTCTAAGTTTAAAACTTGCCCCCCTCCAAAGGCAAAAATATGTAGAGATTCTCACAGACAGAGGGAAAGAAAAATAGAAATAAACTGAAAGATATTGTTAAAGAATAAACTGAAGCCAGAAATATCTATAAATATAAGACATTTTTTGGTCCTCATTAAAGAAAAACTGATATTCAGAGTTCCTTCCAAGCATTGGTCTATAATTTATGGTTTTTGCTTGTTTGTTTGTTTTTTTGCAACAATTAGAAAAAGCAGCTTTTGGTTTTCTTCACTTGTAGGGTCTGACAGGATGAGTAACTTGTCCAGACACACAGTTAGTGGGTCAGTGGGGAAGCTGGGCTCCGAGCCAGGTGTGTGGGATGCTAGGCTCTACGTTCTTCCCACTCTGCCAAGCTGCTGATGGCTGGAATAGCATATCAGCAGCCTTTGGGACTTGGGTGTTTTTCAAGCTTCATCGGGGAGAGAATTTGCTCCTCCTTAAATATCCTCTCCAGCAAAGCAAACAATCATAGCGCAATCAGCCACCAGAGAGATGCACAAACATAGCCCTTTGGGTCTACAGTCCCAAGAGAGAAGAGTAACAGCTATTAAGGCTGACACTGCTGCCCAAAACCAACTCAACTCATCAGCGTCCCAACTCACCGATGGGCATAACTTCTTTAATGCATCCAAACTGTTCATGAATGAGCAAGGGGGAGCTGTAGTATCGCCGAAACCCCTTTGGCTAGAGAAAGAATGAGAAAGAGAAAGGCTTAATGTCACAGAGGTGATGGAGAAAACCACACAAGAGCTCTGAGAATCATACCAGCTGATTTTTCCAGGGGGCACCCCTCTGTCACCCTTGAAGATGCTGACTTGTCCTTAAATTTATCCCTGGTTGGGGGATAGGGCGGGAGGTACAGGTGGCAATAAGCAAGTTACACTCCACCCAGAAAGCAAGCCCCAACCTGCCCTTCCTTTTCCTGCCTCTCCTCCTTCGGCAAACCTTAGCAGCCTCCCTTTTGTCTAGGCTCCCCATTATCTCCCACAATACAAATGGACTGGCATGCATTATTTCATAGCACTTCACGATTAAGGCTTATTAAAATAATAAAAGTCCTGGGCCAGGGGAAGCAGACCTCAGAGGAAAGCCCAAAGGATCTTGTTTATGTGGCACCCCAGAGTCATTTGTCTTGTGTTCTAGACTCTAGCATGCTTTTCTGATCTCTCATTCATAGTCTTTGCCTTGGTTTATGGGAATCACCATTGGAAGAGAAGGAGGGGAACAAGTGAGGCAGGGGTTTTAGAGAAGATGACACTGCCAATCAGAGAAAGGAGACGAAATCTCTAAGAACCCTGACTTACTATGTCCCAGTGCTGGAAGGGAAGTTTGTGGCCCAGCCCCTACTGGAATTCCCGAATCCTTGCCCTTGTTCCTGGCAAGCGGTATCCTCCTTTTCTGAACACTGCCATTTCTGAGGTGTGGGTGGGAGGAGCTCTCACCAACCAAGGAGGCAGGTCTTTGGTAACCTTATCTCTTTGTTAAGACTTGGTGTCTACTGATCCTAGGTCTTTTCCCTGGAGCCATAGGACAGGAGATAATTCCTCTTTTGTATGACAGGCCTTAAATTATTTTGAAGGCAGCTGTCACAGTCCAAGTGTCTCTAGGCTAGACATTTTTGAAGGCAGCTGTCACAGTCCAAGTGTCTCTAGGCTAGACATTCTTGGTCCCTTTGACAGCTCTTTGGCCATCCTAGTATCAATACCCTCAAAAATGCTCTGGGTTCCTTTTTTTCCACATGTTGCCACAGTACTGAAGCCCATGCTCCCAAGATGCTAAGACCAGCCTAGAATGGACCACGGCTATCTGATCTTCCTTGGCTCGGCTGCCATGATCTCTTAAAGTGGTACATTGAATTTTATTACTCGCTCCATTTTTAGGGTGGTGGTTAATCTCTCTCCCTCTCTTGATGTCCGCTGAGCCAATTTAACACTGAGGTGACCAGCCGCCCTCATTTTTCTGGGAAGAGAGGGTTCCAGGGATGCCTCTCTTTCAACTTCAAAACATGGACAGTCCCAGGATGTGGGCCTTGCAGTGCTAACGCTGGAGAAGTTCCAGCCCGGGACAAGTCAGTCACCTTGTTAAGGTGTCTTTTTTACATGGGAAACATTTGTCTTTCAGGATGATAAAGCTGCTCCTCTGCTTTGTCATTAGGCCAACAAGGAAGCCCGGTTGGTAGGCCAGGGACTTGGGGGTTGCCTCTCTATTGTCTGGCTATAAGGGTGGAGGAGCTCGGACAGGCAGGGGGGTCTGGGCTCACTCCTGGCACCGGCCCTTACCAGCTTGCCCATGCACCGCTGGGGTGCTAGGCCATCCATGCACTTGTGGTGGAGACTCATCTTACAGGCCTTGCAGCGCAGCCCATGCTTAGCGTTTGCTCCTGTCAGACATGCGTGAGCTTTGGTTAGGAGACAGCCTGCCTTCACCTGGTGGCTAGCAAGAAGTCCCTGACAGAGGGATTAATCCCCAGACCCAGGTAATTCTCCTTTTCTCACATACTGAAGCCGCGTGATGCTTTTGAAATGGACAGGATCTTATGGTAGATTCTTTGACCTTCTCCCACATCTAGTACCACTTCAGGTACCAGCTCTGGTTTCCTTCCACTCATTTCCTTTTCATGACTCCAGAAAATCTGTCTCCTCCATGTCACCGTTCACTCGTTTCAAGCTAGCAAATGCCACTTTCTTGCTCCTCACAGAGGCCACCTATTTCCGCTCCTCTGTAAGTCTTGCCAAGGAGTGCAAGTGCTGCAGTTTTGCCCATTTTTACCGGAGTTTCTGTCACAGAGTCTGAGCAGTTGGACAGATGCTCGGGAAAATGGCCAATAAAGGGGGAATGGTACAGTCTGTGTGAGAGACAAGCTGATGGTACTAAAGTGGGGATGGAGGACTGGGTCCAACACCACCTCCTGGCTGGTGGAAGAGGAGCAGGGTCAGTGAGGAGCAGGCCATGAGAGCACTGTTTCAGGGAGTCATCCAGCCTCCCGGGAGAGGGTGCTGTGACAGGTTGGGATGAAAGGAGACAGAAGAGAGAGGTCCCTTGGAGCCTATGCTGCAGAAGTGAGGCTCAAGGCAGCAGTGTTGGGGGACAAACACAAGGGAGGGCCCGGATCGCCTCAAAGGTATGGAGGGTGCTGGCCACCTGCATTCATGTTATGCAGAGCAGTTAGAGGGAGGTAAGGTGACGATGTCAGGGTGGGACATTTTGTCTCCATTAGGCCCAAGACAAGACGTGCAAGACAGAGCGAGTGAGCTGGTAGGTGCCTCACACACCCCCAAACATGGGCTGCCAAAATGGGAGTTTATAGCTCTTAGATGGCCAAGCACATGAAGCACATTAGAAAAGTGAGGAAAGGGGATACAGGAGAGGGTTTCCTTGTGGAACTGCTGAGGTCCTACTCCTTTCATCTTGCTCCTCCCACATAGCGACAAGGGTGGGACCGTCTCTACTCAGTCCTACTTAGAGAAGCTTCAAGGAGATTACTTTAAAAGCTTGGCTTATATCCCCTGGAGACTGTGGGACACACAGCTGTGGCTATACCCACATGAAGAATGCTGACCAAGAACACTGCTGGACAGGCAATGGGACTCCCAACATCTCATAGGCATTAATTCATACATATGCTGGGAGACATGAGGCCACAGATAGCCCCCGCTACAAACACAGCTGACTACAGAAGCAAAATGAGGATCATATGTGAAAACCACCCACCTCTCCGCCATCCAAACCACCATTGGCCCTTGTCCAGACTAATTCCTAACTGAACTAGTTTATCTGTGTTTGTCTTCCTCCAATGCATGCGCAGGAAACAGAACAATCATTTAAACATGACTTGAGTCACTTCCCTCTCTTGTGTAAACAGCTTTCAGTAGGTTCTCCCTGCCTTTCTGGCATTATACAAAATGCTCAGCATGGTGGGGAGGCTTTGTATGATTTGGTGGGAGCCCATACTTGCTCCTATCTTCGGCCAACCCACTTGTTCTCTATGCTCTAGCCACCTGGCCTTCTGCGAGTTCCCTGAAGGCATGAGCTCTTTAATTCCTCAGGGTCTTTCAGACATGTAGCCCTAAATGTTTGGAATGTTGTCTACATCACTCCTCACCTGGCTGGTCGGTCCTCATGTTTTGGGTCTCTTGTCATTCCTCCCATCAAGCTTTCTTGGCCACATTTCTCCTTTCCTGTCTAAATATATTTTTTTCTTTAAAACTAATCTTTCTTGCAGTTTTCTGTTGTTTTTCACAGCATTTATCAAGAGTTTGTTTTTACATGTATTTCCTCCTGGACTGTGAACCCAATGAGGCTAAGGGCTATGTTTGTTCATCTGTCACTGTGTACCTAGCTCTGAGCACGATGTCCGATAATATGTGCTAAATACATTAACCAACAAATTTTCTCACAGTCACACAAGTACTCAAACAGGAGTGACCAACTGAGATAATTAAGTGGAGTTGATTCATTGATGGTGTAGAAGCAGCATTCCAGAGCTGAAAGAGGACTTGAAGATCAACTGTAGGCATGATTTTATTCTACAGATGAGAAGGCTGAGGTACCAGGTCGGGGTCCTGCCTAGTATCACTTTTCCTCCGCTTGACCCTAAAACTTCCTCCCTTTATTGGGAGTAAGGTACATGAAGATAAGAAAGGGGATAATTAGATAAAAAAAAAAAGAGAGAGAGAGAGTACAAGAACCAGATATTCAGCTGGGAAAAGCCACGGGCAAACTCTTGTCTGGACAAAGATCCACAAACCCTTCAGGAGGTATTACCTGAAAACTGCCCTCAAGAAGGTATCATTTAACATAAATTGTGTCTGCTCATACAACCACAGAAAGGCAAAGTGACATATAAACAAACCATAAATTACTGGGTATGTTTGCTTGTTCATAAATACTAATTGGAAAGGTTCTTTTCCTTTTTTTGAGAGTGGTTATTGCAATGCCTTTTAAACACTGGACTTTGAAAACAATCATTCATTTTTTGTTTTCAAATTAGAGAATGCTATTTGTGCCCTATGAGAGAATGTAAGTAAAAGCTTCAAAGAAGAGTTATTTCATTGTGTGCTGGACTCTGAAATAGCACTTTTACGTATTAAGGTATATTTTCCTTCAGACCTGAACACTGTAATTTCAGTTTTCCTTGTCCGTTCTAATATGCTCCACTATTTGAATGAGTCAGATCACCAGCAATAATTTGGTTTTAGGTGTCCCCATTTCTACAGTGGAATAGCACGAGTGTGACTGAAGAGGAAAGCCTGTATTCTGTGGTTCAGAGAATAGTTCAAAGGGATAATTCACATCACTCAATGGTGTTAGTTTACTGTAGCAGGATATGGGAAAGCTACTGTCTGGTCCATTACTAGTGACCTCCATCACAAAGGTATCACTGAATGTGACCCATATGCCTCAGTGAGTGGGAAAAACATGGTTTTATATTCGAATCTGTCTCATGCTGGCCCCTTAAACTTATGAAAGCTACTAACATTCCCAGAGCCTCAGCTGTCTCCTCCTCAAATGGCAATGCTTCTAGGTCCTCCCAGGGTTGCTAACAGTAATAGTGTCAAAATACATGCAAAGGGGATTGCATGGATTTAAATACTTGGAAACATAAAGATGTCACTAGACTCTGAGTAAACATGGTGGACTGGCCACAATAGAGTCCCATTTATTCATACCAAAGCCCACTAAAATGTCAGTCAAATAATAAAAAGTGACATAACCCCCAAATAACAAGGTTACCAGGAAGAGTAGCAAGCATAGAAGAGAGTTCAGAAGATAGAAAGCAACTGGAGGAAGGGCAAGGAATTTCACAAAAAAGGGGGAGACAGAGTTCCCAAGAGCAATTTGGAAATGGGGGAATCAGGGACCGTCGAAAATTGTGGAATTTCAAAATTCTGAGAGAAAAGACTTTCAAACCTAGAATTTTATACCCAGGCAAATTCGTAACAATTAAGTAGGCAGAACAGACACATATTCAGGGACTCCAAATATTTGCTTTCCATACACCATTTCTCAGAACACTAATGAAAAATTTGCCTCAGAGAGATCAGGGAATAAGTCAAGGAAGAGGAAATTGTTGGATCCAGTGCACAACAGAGGAACCAACACAGAGGGAAGGTAAATAATTTACCCAAAGTAAGGCCATATCCTTGGGGGGAAAATGGAACTTAGAAGTTTATTGATGTTTTTCAGGTTTGGATGCTGTAATAGATATGGCATCGGATAGAAACATTTGAAAAAATTATAGATGCCTAAAAAGTCAAGAGAATTAAAAAGGTGATTTCTGCTTGAGGAAATATAAAAGCTGTGTAAGAATAGAAATGTAATCCTAATACAATATTTGAATCAGAAGCTAGCAATAGTCACAATAGTGTAAACACAGACTATCAAGTTCACACAAAGTTGTGACAAAACTACTTGGGAAGATGAGAACAAAGGGAGAGCAAAGATTGTGCTGAATGTAACTCTTGTGGGAAGGTGAGAGTGAGGCATAGAACAAACAGGGGGTGCTGGAGGGGGGCAGCCAGAAGTCAATAAATATTTCATTAATCAACAAAGAGTAAGTACAGCATTTAGACATTTTGAAATAAATGCCAAAGAAACAATTGCAGAGGATGAAAGCAGCTACCTTTCAGAAGTGTCCTAGTTGTAGGATGAGAAAGTTTCCAATGAAGTATTTTCAGTACCATCTGTACTGTATTTAAACTACTTGTCCTACTGTGGCAAAAAGCAAATGGAAGTGAAGCTGCTGGAAGCTGGGTCCTATCAGCCCTTTGGATTGATATGGTTTGTGGTATCCAGGGAAAATAGGGAGCTGGCTCATCATGTAATGATCAGTTATTCCCTGGGGCTTGAACTTCTGGGATAAACTAAGATAGTTCTATGAATTATAGTGGAAAATTGTTAAGAATGTTATGATACTCAGATGGAGTTTGGAATGGATCAGTGCAAGCCAGGACAACAATGACTAACTTCCTGGCATTGGGCTCTTTTATGAGCATGGTTGGGTCTACCATTATGGATAAGTAAGCTGTCCCTAGAGGAACAAAGTGTTGAAGTTCTTGTGAATAAAGGAGTCTCTATATAGATATTGGGAGAAATATAAAAAGGGTTTTCTCAATATGAATGGTTAATCAACAACACTGGATGGCAGGCTACTTTTTAAAAAAATAATAATATTAATTATATATATATCTATAAAAGAGTTGGCAAGAATCATTCTGATAACATTTGGCCATTTAAGCATTGCTTAACTCTTAGTCACATTTCATATTATATCTCTTAAAAATAAAACAGGATATACCAGGGGTTTACAATCAAGACCCCTTAATCAGGAAAGTAACATGGAGAATGAGGGTCCAATGCGGGGGGTCCACCCCCCTCATTCTATGCAAAGAGACAGATTTCTCCTTGTAGACCCAAATCCTGGATGCTTGTGTGACTACTGGATTCTAAACTACCTGCAGATCTGCATTGTATGAGCCCCCACCTGGCTGGGTCTAACTTTTCATATCCACGATCCAATGTGACTAATCCTGGTTTGCTGGGACTCAGAACTCCCCATGTCCTCGTGGTTGTACGATCCAGGCCAGATACTGCCTGCCTGACCTAGGAAGTGAACTGAAAGCTGATTCTGGGAACCACCGTCTCTGTCTCTGCTATTGGTCTGCAGATGTTGAAAACTATCTGCACTGGAATCCTATGAGCCGTACCCCTTGACTTATGTCATTTTCCTTGTGGACACCTCGCAGCTAACAGCTTACATGGGCCTCTGAGTCCTCCTTCTGGCATGAGCTCCCATGACACCTCTCAGGTGACCTACAACAGTGTCTGTGAGTGCTCTGTTGTCCTGAGAGAGAAGCTTCAGATTTCCATTCTTGCTTTCATCTCATACCTATAACTCAGAAAGGCCAGTCCCTCCATACCTAAACCTGCCTGACTGTAGGAGTGCATAGGCCTAACTTCAGCCATGGTTCCCTGGAATTAAAAGTGATACATGCAGGACATGGTAAGTGTTTCTGTGACTTTCACACGTTACTTCTTTCTGATATGGAGTCATCATACGTGAAACCAGCTAAGCCAAACAGAGTCACTGGGCAGGATTCTTTCTCATCTCCTATGGACAGAGGGTGACTTGAGAGAAAAACAAATGAACGGAGGAAAAAATCAGCATAATTAAGATGGAAGGAGTTCGGCGGTCAACACACACACACACACACACACACACACACTTGCATGTGCACACCCACACACACTTGCACACACGTATTTGAGATCGAAGAACATTGTACTAAAAGTCATAAATGAATTCTCACCCTGATCCTTCTGGAAAGAAAGGCAGCAGGAAGGAACTAAAAATTATTGTGCTCTTGTGCACTCTTGGGCAGTTTCCTGTATGTTTCTTCATTTTATTAATACTTGTTACCTGTTGTATGCAAGGCATCATTTTAATTGAAGAAGGCGGGGGTAATCAATAATTTCAATGGCAAAGAATGGACTAACGTTGAGTTGGGTTGAATATGTGATTCACTAGCTGTGAACTCAATACTGTGATTTTCCCCCTGTTTTTATCCACACAGTCCTGTGAGGTAGGGATTTTTATTCTCTCGTTGTTATTTTTTTTTTTAAGAGATTTTCTTTATTTATTTGACAGACAGAGATCACAAGTAGGCAGAGAGAGAGAGAGGAAGGGAAGCAGGCTACCTGCCAAGCAGAGAGCCTGATGCAGGGCTCGATCCCAGGGCGCTGGGATCATGACCCGAGCCGAAGGCAGAGGCTTTAACCCACTGAGCCACCCAGGTGCCAACAGCTTCATTTTCATTTGCTTTTTTTAAAATTTATTTTTTTTAATTTATTTATTTTCAGCATAAGAGTATTCATTGTTTTTGCTTTTTGCCACAGTAGGACACGAGAGTAGTTTAAATACAGTACAGATGGTACTATCTCTGAAGCTCAGGGATACATAGCAAGTGGGGACAGAGACAGGATGAGGGTCCCGGTCTATACAACTTGGAAGCTTGGCTCTCTTCCCTAATCCCCACTGCCTCCTGCCAGACATCCACACATCAGCAGATCTCTACCCTGGCCTGGTCTGCATTTTTCCTATTGAAGCTGAAAGGGAAAAATTCCAAAGGCATTTATGGTCCTCCAAGCTCTGTTTATGATAATCGTAGAATAAAAATACAAATATGTTACCACAGCCATTGAAGATAGGGTTGGAAGGTTGGAGGAGAAGGGTCAGGAGTTTCTAGATACCAAAGTTTTCCCTGAGGAGATTCTGGGTCAGCATTGGTTCCTGTCCCAACATCCTCTTCCGATCACATTTGCGATTGGTGACAGGTAGGCTCTCATAGTGGACAGAGGTGAACAGGAATTTTTTGCATGAGCTGGCCACTGCAGAGATATGGATCCATGTAACAGATATGTAGAAGGGATTACAGGCTCCACTGCTCTGCAGCTCAGGGCAGGCTCTTGAATTCACACAGAAGGAACGTGTGGGCAATACGGAGTATTTCCCATTGCAGATATTGCCAAGCCCACTAAGCTGGTGATGACTCATGCGATCAATAACACATTAGGAATCAAGGCTGCAAATGCATTAGCCAATATCAGAGTACCCTGATGTTTCTAGTTTTCCTATGCACTTATCTGGGGACTTGTTTCTGTTTCGAAAATGACACTGATGTCATAAATGTTCTCATCCTGGTTGATTCTTTTTAAAAAGGAGGAGTGGAGGCAAGGTGGAGAAATACAAACGTAAGAAGACAAAAGTACCAAAGCAGGACAGTTGTTCTACAACTGATTATGACTTCCATGCATAAATTGTCTTCTATTTTTATGTTTGATCTGGATATGTGCGTATATATATGCACACGTAATAAATGTACTATGGCGAGGTAGAAGAAGCTGGATTTAAGGTATCCAAAAACTTAGATCTTAGTCTTTAGGTCTGAGACCTTGGACGGGCACCAGTCCTCGGACCTCAGTCTCTCCATCTGAGAAAGTGTGTTGCGAGCACCAAGTGGAAAAACCAAGAGCCTTCTTTTTAAGAAGCACAACTCAACATGCAAAAGTAAATGGTCACAGGGCTAAATGTGCGTTACCTGCTGCTCTAAATGACAATTTTCCCTGAGGTCATGATTTCCAGATTCCTTAAGGCTGAGCTGGATATTCCAAACTCAGGATTTGATGAGGCATGACTCTGCTACAGCACCAACTACATTCTCCTGTCCTGTGTGTACTACACCCAAATCTCCACACTCAGTTTAGAAATTAACCAAGTGACCCTTGCTCTGTAAAGGTTTACCTCAAATACCCTTGAAACAGGATTATGGCATCAAATACTAAAGAAATGTATTATTTATAGAAGAATTCATTCCAGTGATCTTTTATAAATAAGATTCATACTTATTTATTAACTATGTTACTGATTTATTTAACTAATAAACATCTAAATACAATAATATATAATGACTTCTTTTAATGTATTAACTCAATAAGATAACCGTTTAAGGACTTCTAACACCTGATGAAGACCAAGCTGATGGAAATTTTAGCAGCCGTGGCCAACGGGAGAGAATTAGAACTAATGGTTAAAGCCCAGGTGGACTGTCAGCTGCATGACACTGATCCCTCAGCTTTCTGGGAGAAGGTCTGCAGTGCAAAACTGGGCCTTCATCTGGAGCATCTCTGCATTAAAGGGCCACATATATCCTGTAGGATCTGTATAAAAGGGCTATACTGGAAGAGGTTTGAGATTGAGGAGAGAATACTAAAACAAACCAATAAACAAACAAACATCCCCCAAGCAAAGCAAGACAAAAAGAATGGGTAGACACTTTCATCCACACTCTAGAAAGATGGGCCACTGAGATGTTAAGCTTCACAATTCAGATTTGACTAGGATTTGGGAAGCCCTGGCAGGGATTGTGGAGAAAATCTGTCAGAATTGAGAATGTCAGTTCCATTGACATGGGTGTGGTCCTCCCTTGACTTATCTGCCACTTCGCAGGGGAGAAAAAAAGCAGCTGAGTGCCGGGGAGGACCATGCTGCTTAGCCTCCTCTGGAGTTTACCCTTACAGGACAAAATTACTCTTCTGGCCTTACTCTCTGTTAAGAATCTCGCCCATGCTGAGCATGCCACCAATGACATTTTTACGACATCCACCACAGCATTGGAAATGCTTTCCTGTCATCTAGTGTAGTCTTTTAAAATTGTAGCTTACAAGCTAATCAAGTGAAGGCATAATTACGAGGAGAAAGGCAGATAACTTCCAATTCCTTCTTTGAAAAACACTTTATATTTCAAGAATGTGGAGATTCTAGTAGCAAAATGGAGCATTTCTCTGGAAGAAAACTTGTCCACCAAGAAAAACTTGGTCATAAAGGAGTTTTGTTGTTGTTTTTTGTTTTTGTTTTTGTTTTTTCTTCCTGAGGAATTAGACTAGGAGCCTGAAAAGTATCTCTGTAGGAAGTGGTGATGCAACATGGAGGCTTAAGTGGGTAGAAGAAGAATAAATGAAACAAGATGGGATTGGGAGGGAGACAAACCATAAGTGACTCTTAATCTCACAAAACAAACTGAGGGTTGCCGGGGGGAGGGGGTTTGGGAGAAGGGGGTGGGATTATGGACATTGGGGAGGGTATGTGATTTGGTGAGTGCTGTGAAGTGTGTAAACCCGGTGATTCACAGACCTGTACCCCTGGGGATAAAAATATATGTTTATAAAAAATAAAAAATTAAAAAAAAAAAAAGTATCTCTGTAAAGGGCAAGAGAGTACATTTTTAAAAATTGTGTTATGTTAGTCACCATACAGTACATCATTAGTTTTTGATGTAGTGTTGCATGATTCACTGTTTGCATATAACACATATTTTAGACTTTGCAAGTCTTACAGTTTCTATTGCATTTATTCACTGTTGTAGCATGAAGTAGACACAAATAATAAGTAATCAAATGAGCATGGCTATGTCTCCATAAAACTCTATCTAGACACACTGAAACTAAAATTCATATAATTTTCATGTGTTGTGAAATATTCTTCTCTAGATTTTCTTTTAACAATTAAAAAATAAAAACCTTTTCTATTCCTGGCTCGAAATAGGGCATGGGCTAAATTTGGCCAGTGGGCCATACACAGCTTTTTCTTTTTCCCAGTATTTTTTTAAATTGAGGTATAATTCACATAACATGAAATTGACCACCGTGGAGTGAAGAATTCAGTGGCATTTTGTACATTTGTAATATTGTGTGACAACCACCTCTATCTAATTCTGAAACATTTTCATCACCCCCAAAGGAAATCCCATATCCATTAAGCAATTATGTCCTACTCTTTCCTTCCCCAGCTTCTAGAAACCTTCAAACTGCTTTGTGTCTTTATGGATTTGCCTATTCTTGCTATTTCATATAAATAGCTCATCAATCTGTGACCTTTGTATCTGGGTTCTTTCATATAGTTTGGTTCTGAGGTTTACCCACATGTATCAGTATCTCATTCCTTTTTATGGCTGAATATTCCATTACATGCAGTCTAGTTTATTATTAGAAATAGCCATTAATCTAATTACTCATAGAAATAGATTTCTCATTCTGATTTAAGCTCTTAGTGAAGGTGGGATAGAAGGATATGATATTCTATAATATAATAAAGGATGCACATCTGAAATGAGTCTGTCTGACACTTAATGAGGAAACATTAGAAACTCTCTCTCACCAGTAAACGGCTCTCTGTGTTACCAGACACCAACATCTAGCTAAATCCAGTAGTTGGATTTCATCCCATAACTGATCTACCGATAGCAGGATTCAATAAGGTTGATCATTCTCTAACATTTTCTTTCTTGGGTTATAAGATGGTGTATCTTCTTGGCTTATCTCTACCACACTAGGCACTTTTTCCTGGTCTCTTGTTGGTTCTTCCCCTTTTACTCAACTTTTTAAGATTTTAAGGTTTACCTAGGCCAAGTCCTTGGTCCTCTTTCCTTTTCTGTCTGTACCTACTCCCTTGGTCATATCACCCCACGCTATCCCTTCACATACTATTTACATGCTTACAACTCCATACTTTTATCTTCTACCTAGAAAAGGCCCTCAAATTCCAAATCTACTCACACACCTGACTTCTTGATATTTTTCTACTTGGCTGCCAGATAAACATTTCAAACTTCAACATGTCTCAAACTGAATTAGCGATTTTTTCCCTTCAGCACCTACCCCAGAACCTATTCGATCTGCAGTTTTCCCATTTCGCTTGATGGCAACTCCATTTTTCCAGTTACTCGGGCCAGAAACCTTGTTGGAAAAATCCCTGTATGCTAATTTCCTCATGCAGCCCACATGCAGAAAATCCTGCTGGGCATTTCCTTCAAAATATATCAAGAGTCCGGACTCTTCTCAGTTCTTCCCACTGTTCCCTGACCTCTGACCTGTGCTGCTATGACAGCCTCCTGACCGTCCTTTCTGCTTCAATCCATGTCCCATTCCTCCTAAGTCTTGCTATTCTTCCCACAGAAGCTAAAGCCACCTTTTGCAAATACCATTCAAGTTCTATAATTACTTTACAGTCGAAAGTCCTCACAATGGTCTACAGAGTTACACAAGAGATCTGCCCTCCTTTCTTCTGCCCATCCTTCACTGCTCCACTGCACACTAGCTACTGGGCTGTTACTGATCATACCAGACATACTCCTGCCTTAGGCTTTAGCTCTAGTTGTTCCTTTCACTTGAAATGCCCTTTCCCTAGAGTTCTCCCACCTTTCACAAGTCTTGCTCAAGTCTTATCCTAACAAGCTTACACTGACCACTTCCTGTGATACTGTACTCCGTCCCTTGCCTCTGAACTCCCGATCCTCCTCACCTTGCTTTCCATTGTTCTTTCTTCCACATAACTTAGAACATTAGAAAACTCATCCGTTCATCTATCCATCTATCCATCCACCCACCCATGCATCCATCCCCCCACATCCATCCATTCACCCATCCATCCATCTAACCATCCATCCGTCCGTCTCCATGACGAATATGTCAACCTTACAAGGACCAGTATCTTTTCCAGGTTTATTCATTGTTACATCCCAAGTGCTTAGAACAAAACCTGGAAGAGAGGAGATACTCCACAAATATTTGTTGAATGAATTCTTTTTACGTTTGAAAGAAGACAAAGATGCCTGCGGTCATAAATACTCAACATATTAAATAAGAAAAGAAAAAAATATGTGTTGAAGAGATGCCAATTTTCTCCAAATAGTTTTGCAAATTCACCAGAATTCCAGCTGAGGTCTCACTGGGATTTGGATGGGGGATTTCCTAAAGTGATTCTAAAATTAATCTTGAAGAATAAATGCTTGAGAATAGCAAAACATTTTTGAAAAAGAATCTATGATAACCCACAATAATAATTAAGCCAGAGAGATATTGGTGCTGAACAAACAAACAAACAAAATAACCAATAAAAAGAACTGAAAACCAAGAAATATACTTAGATATCTTTAAAAATTTAATGGTTGATAAAAGTGATTTTTGAATCAGCACTGAAAAGTAGGATTATTCAACAAATTTTGGTGAGTAATCTGGTAAATTATTTGGGAAAAAAGACCAGACATTTAATTCATAACAAATTCTGAAAAAAGTTTGGGTGGGTTAAGGAATTTACAAAGAAGTTGAAACTATTAGGGATGCCTGGGTGGCTCAGTCAGTTAGGCAACCAACTCTTCATTTTATTAAAAAAAGATTTATTTATTTATTTGACAGATTTGAGAGGGAACACAAGCAGAGGGAGTAGGAGAGGGAGAAGCAGGCTTCCCGCTGAGCAGGGAGCCAGGTGTGGGGTTCGATCCCGGGATCCTGGGATCATGACCTGAGCTGAAGGCAGACACTTCACGACTGAGCCACCCAGGCACCCCCCCAACTCTTAATTTTTGGCTCAGGTCATTGGTCTTGAGATTGAGCCTGCTCTATTGGGCTCCATGCTCAGTGGGGAGTCTGCCTCAGATTCCTCTCTCCCAGGCCTTTTGCCCCTCCCCCTGCTCTTACTCTTGTTCTCTAAAATCAATCAATCAATCAAACCTTAAAAAGTTGAAACTATTAAATTAATTGAAGAAAATATAAATTTTAGCTTATTTATTCTTGAATAGAGAAGCTCATTTTAAGTATGATTTTATGAGCGAAAACAATATATAAAAGATTGATAAATCTGATTACATTAAAATATAGTCAGTAATTTAAAAAAAGGCAGATAAATTGGGGAAATTATGTGCCTTATAAAATTTAGGATGTTATACTCTATTATATGGGGTTGATGAACATTTCTTACCAATTACAAGGGAAAGATAAATAAACTACAATGTGCATTGTGCAAGGACATAAACTTACAGCTTATGAAAGAAACAGAATTAAAAGTTAAACATTTATTAAGTGGCAGACTTAGTTAGTAATCAAAGAACTGGAAATAAAAATAGCAAGATATCCATTTTTCCTTCATCAAATGTGCAAAGATTTAAAAAATGGAAAAGAAAACCATCAGTGTTTGAATGTGGGATGATTGGCACTCCCACACACTATTGCTAGGAGGGCAAATGGTAGCCCTTAATTTGGGGGCTTAATTTGTTAATTTGGGAACATGCACCAGTTAATTTGGGAACATGTACCAAAAGAGATGCATAATTCTTTGCTACAGCAATTTTAATTTCAGAATTGGCCTTAAAAAATAACTAAGTATGTCTACAAAGATTTAACTACAAAGATGCTTGCCATTGCTTTGTGAATATTACAAACCTGGAAATAACTGAAATATCACAGAATAAGGTATTAGTTAATAAAAGCTTGAAAACCCATAACCAAAATACCTTTTGCCTACTGAGGCAATCTTTTATTTAATAATGATTGACATGATACTCACAGTATAATGGTAAAGTGTCAAAACACGGGTGATACTCCACAATGTTCAGAAAACCCTCCCTTAAATTAACATCACATAGATGTCAAAAAGTCTGGCAGGGCATACCCAAGACATTAATAGTATTTCTATCTGGATGGTGGAATTACAAATGCTTTTTAGTTCTTATTTTTGTTTAATCTGTATTTTCTCATTTTCTCTATGGAGTACCTTTCCCTTTTATAATGAGAAATAAGATGCTACCTATTGTTGAAAGGAAGTGCAATTATTTTTGAAAAATTATAAAAGTAAGGTCACGTTGAGATGAGAGGGATCACCCTGATGGTATGGCTTTGGGAGTTCCCACTGTGGGGAATTTGTGGTTGGGGTCAGGAGGGAAAATAAGGTGAAAGCAACTCTCCTCCATCTGCACTCACCACGATCTTGGACTCCGGTAGAATGGAGAGTGTTGTCCTAGATGCCAAGTCCTGCCGGACCCACCAGGCCCTAGCTGCCCACTCGTCCCCATGTGGCTTGCCGGGCATACTAACATGCACAGCGGGCTTTGTTTTTCTTTCCTGGAACAACGTTCTTCTAGGTGCGGCCTTCCTCTGGGTTCCCCAGAGCACATTCTGTTGCAGACTTCATAGAGTCTTCCATCTCAATTATCTCTAGTTTGCAAGGGAAACGTGCCTGTCAACACCCACCGACCCCCCCCCCCCCCCCCCCCCCAATTTAGTGGATAGATTTCATTGCCTTTTAGATTCCAAAGTATTTTTTCCCCCCGCAAGGGACACCAAGTTGTGCACACACGGGCATGAGTGGGGGATGAGCAGAGGCACAGGGAGACAGAATCTTAAGCAAGCTCTCTGCTGAGTGCTGAGTCCCACTCTGGGTTTGATCTCAGGGCCCTGAGATCATGACCTGAACTGAAATCAAGAGGCAGACACTTAGCCAACTGAGCCACTCAGGGGCCCTTCAAAGTCTTTTTTTTCAAATCCAAGTTTTCTGAGCAGAGTTTCTCAGTCTCTACCCTAGTGGCCTTAGCAGCCTGATAATTCTTCACTGTACGTGGATGTGATGGGCTGTCCCATGCCCTGAAGCATGGTCAACAGCATCAGAACCCTCTATTTGCCTGAGGCTGGTTAGCACACTTTGTCCAGAATCATGACAATCAAAAACAATACCAGGTATTGTCAAATGTTCCTGGAGATAAGGCTGCTAGATAAAACACAGAAAGTCCAGTTAAATTTTATTTTAAGATAACAAATTATTTTAAAATATATGAATATTTCAAATATTGCATGGGATAACCGTGTCCCAAATATTGCCTGTGACACACTTACACGAAAAAATTATTCGTGGTTTTTCTGAAATTCAGATTTAATGGAGTGTCTTGTGTTTTTACCTGCTGAATCTTGAATTCCTACCTGCGAGGCAAAAATTGCCCCCAGGTTGAGAACCATGGTTGAAAGGCATCAGTTATTTTCATCCCTCTTTTATAGGGAGGAAAATGAAGCTTTGGGGGGTGGAAGTCCTCGGTTTGAGGTTAAAGTCCTTATGGAGACAAGGGTGGAGAGGAGATCTGAACCCAGTTATTGTGATTACAAGCTCCCTCTTCCTTCCTGCACACAGAGCTGCTTGTCTATTCTCCTGGGAGACTGAAAACTGGGAGGCCACAGGGATCAGGGCCCCTGAATACCTACCCTGTGCTCAGGACCACCATATGTTCTTGCCATATGTCCTCTGTCATACAACAATCCCTTGAACTTAGTTATTATTATTCCACACTTAATAGATGGAAAATTAAGGATCAGAGTTTAAGCAATTGACCCAAGTCTATTTAGTTGGTAAGTGGTAAGGTGGCAATTGTAAAGCAGGTCTTGGTCCATACTCAACATCGTACCTCTGGCTGGTGTCCTTTGTTTATTTATTTCTTCCCCTCAATCAACTAGGTCTGACTGAAATCTTTTAGCTGTATATTCTGGGTGCATCTGGGTACCAGGTTTGATCTGTCGCATTTGAAAATCAGGGATAAAAGGATGAACTGGTTCAGAAATCTTTTCTTTTCTTTTTATAAATTATTTTATTTATTTTGAGAGAGAGAGAGGGCACATGAGAGAGGGAGCATGAGCAGAGGGGAGAAGCAGAAGAAGACTCCCTGTTGAGCAGAGAGCCCTATGTGGGGCTTGATCCCAGGACCCTGGGACCGTGACCTGAAACAAAGATAGATGCTTAACCGACTGAGCCACCCAAGTGCCTATCAGAACTCTTTTCAAATACTATTTCAGACAAAAACCAAGTAATGTAACCCCTAGTTTGATTTTTGGTATGGTGCCTCCCATGAGAGAAGTCTACCAAAAGAATAGAGAGGCGGTGGTAAACCTGGACACATCCGTAGGCTTTATTATTAGTTTTTGAGAAATTAAGAGTTGACTCTCAGTTAACATTTTTTTTTTTTAAAGAAAATATGGCACACTTTGGCTCTTGTACATACTCAATGGGGAGGTCTAACATAATATATTAAGTTTGGTAGGAAGTGGTAAACTCTTATTCATCCTTCAATGCCCACCTGAAAGGTCACATTCTCTACGGGACTTTCATTGACCTCTTTCTCCTCAGGTAGAACTACTGTTTTCTCAGTTGGATTTTCCTGGCACTTCTTATATGCATTGGTGCATGTATTTTCATGTGTATGTGTATCAACAATTGCTTAGTAAGCTTTCCGTATTTATTATCTATGGAAAGAAAGATGAATATTTATGCAAGAGACAAAGTCAGAAATCTCATGAAAATTTAAAATGAGCTCTTTTCTTCTTTTCTGTACCTCACTTCTCTTTCCCAGGTACCTAAGGCAAGGCCTCCCACATAAATCTTCATGACTTGCTGAGTTAACAGTGTTACAGAATTAATCAACTAATTTTCATTTTCCTCTTTTAGGTGTCCCTACTCCCAACAAGGGAGTATTTCTTCTTAAAATTTTTTAATTTTTAAAAACATTTTATTTATTTGAGAATTAAATTAAATTAAAATTAATTAATTATGCACACAAGATAGAGAGAAGGAACAGGGTGGGGAAGACTCCCTGCTGAGCCAGGAGCCCATGCGGGGCTTGATCCCAGGACCCAGGGATCACAACCTGAGCCGAAGGCAGACATTTGACTGACTGAGCCACCCAGGCACCCCAAAAGTGTCACAGAATTTAGTCAGAAAGATCCTCAGTGCCTTGTAACTTGAAGTGTGGCCCAGAGATCAGCATGACTGACATT
The DNA here is from genome assembly GCF_022355385.1 of Mustela nigripes. Lineage (NCBI taxonomy): Eukaryota > Metazoa > Chordata > Mammalia > Carnivora > Mustelidae > Mustela > Mustela nigripes. The sequence continues at coordinate 63,758,887 of NC_081558.1, forward strand.
ACCTAAGACCCTGGGAGGAATGCAGAATGCAAACCTACTAAATCAGGAAATGCCTTTCACCAAGACTTCAGGTGATGGGCATGCATATTCAATTTCTGCAAAGTCCTGCCTTTGAGATCCATAGCCTGAAGATGGCAAATACATAGTACAGGTACTGAAGAAGCACTTCATTTTGTATACATGGCAGACACCACTTATCAATCATACCAATTTTCTCATCGAGAAGGGTTAGAAGTTTCTCTCAACAATCACTGCCAATCCATTAGTATGGAAACCAATGTGCACCTCCCCCCCACCGCAACTGACCTAGCCAACTCTCTCGTTTTACAGGTAAAGAAACAGGCTTAGAGAATCAAAGTGATCTGACAAACATTACACTCTTCCTTCACAGCAGAGCTGTATTAATGAGTCGTGTCCAGCCCCCTGTTCTAATGTTCTTGTGGCACCATAGTGGGAAGTGAGGCAGACATAGTGCAATCCGGGACTTACAGTTCTTTCTCACCATCCCCAAAAGAGCCCTAGGTTACCTGTCACTGTCCTCACAATGTGGTGTACCAGAAAGAGCTAGCTTGACTTTTGGACCTAGAGAAAGACAGCTTAAACTGCTCCCAAACTTTAGATTAACACTCAATACTTAGAAAGTTTTCTGCTAAAGGGGAAAAAAGGGAACATATTTTCCATCATAGCTGAACTCTAGTCATGGGACCCTGATTAAAAATAACCCTTCCTATCTCTCCCCTAATTTACTTGAACAAGGTAGTTTCCAAGTTTTCCAGGAAACTCGCTAATAGAGTAATTCACCAATGGCCTGAAATGCCATTAAGCAAGCAGAAAGGACCACTAAAAAATGGGAAGACCCCTGGGCCATCTTTCCTTGCCTCTAGTCCCCACTCCTTGCTTCTCTACATCTCTCCAACCCCCTCTTAGCTTAAAAAAAATTAATGGCATTCATTGTTTATAAATGCTTCTGTTGATCTTTCCTATTTCGGTTCCTGACTGCTAGTGGAAAAAGTCTCCCTACTTCCCCCGCCCCTCACCCGCACTGAGCTTTAAAAATAGCAACGGGAGTTGGATTGGCTCAGGGCTTTGTGTTTGGAGACCACAGCCTCTGCCCTCTGGGTCATTGGTTCACACTGGAATACGTGGCCGCCAAGCTTTCCCTCTATTACATGTATTTGGCTTCAAATGTTGAGTGAAGAAATCTCCTCAATGACCAGTTTCCCATGACCATCTGGCAACTATCTGAACTTGACACCCCTGACCCTGATATTGATGATCACTGCTGCTCTGTCTCCTCCCTTGCCTTAGGTGTGGGGTTTTTACAGTCCCTTAAAGAAAGCCCCTTGCTTTCCTCATAACTGTTCTAGCTTAAGTCTTGCGAATTTGTACTTCTCCTCAGGTCTCTCCAGAATGGATTGGCTGGTCTAGGTTCTACTCCTCTCCATCCCCCAAGTGCTTGCCTAGGAATTTGGCATACTGTTAATATGAACCTTCTGTACATAAAGATATGTTTCATAGTCCACAGGGAATATTCCCGTGTGTCACTTTATGTAGTTTTCAGTAAATTCCAAGAAATAGATAGGTATTATAATTTTCAATCCTGTTTGAAAGACACTGGGATTGAGGGAAGGTCTATCAGCTGTCTGAGGTCACTTGATCTGCTAAGTGCAGAACCAGAATGCATACCCACCCAGATGCCTGGACATCATTTGGTCTCTCTACTGCTCTCTCCCGCAGGCCTGCATTTTGAGCTTGTTTGCAAATGACCCACTTACAGATGTTTGCTCGTTCCACTGACAAGGACTGTCAGGGGTAGCGAACAAAGTTTCACCTCTGCAGATCTGATGGGACAAGCCCCATTGCTTCTCCGCTTTTATGGACTCCAGGAGGTTTCAGAATAAGAGTCAAGTCAGGGAAGCTTGAGTGTAATTCTTTAGGCAAGGAGATAGAAAACCATTCCTGAGAAAATCAGTAATTTGATGTCCGTTTGTTTTCAGACGAGGTTTGGCAGTATGTAAAGTAGACGAGGAGGTAGAGATGGAGAGAAAACATGACTGGGGTAGTTCTTGAAAGAGTTCACGTGAGATGTGCTGGATGAAGCCTGGGCTGGGGTGGGAGCAGCAGAGCGGGTGAGGGGGAGAAGCCTGACCTGAGCACAGAGAAATCAGAGTGCATGCACGGATGGGGTTTCTGGACAAAGGGGCCAGGGAGGAGTCGAAGATGGCCAGACCACTTGCCCCAGCAGGAGAGGTCCTCAGTGATGTGACAGGTTTTATAAGGAAAGGAGATGCCAACAGTGCCACTGTCGACATACTGAAGCATGTCAGCTTTGCCAAGGAATCTGGGAAGCCAAGTTCTGGCTGTTGAAGTGAGAGACTGGGCCTGGGCAGAGAAGGTAGGCAGGAGGCAGCGCCTGCTCTCTGGGGTGGTAAGACCGGAAACAGGAAGCAAGGAAAGTTACTGTAAGAGGACACTACTGCTTTCGGGCACTGTCTCATTTAAACTTTAAACCAAATCTGCCAGATTAACATTTTTTATTTCTATTCTTAAAATAAGAAAATGGATGCCCAGAAAATGTTCCTTGAAATGTCCTTTTCAAACAGGGAAAGCAGGCTGATCTCATGCAAAGTGATAGAGGCCTTCTGGATCAAACAGACTCAGGCTGGTTCACTATCCTTCCTCAGTTTCAGTAAGTCATTCTGGTTGCTTCTCTTTTTGGCCTTAGAGCAGAGTAGAGGTGATGCTTGGATTATCGTGGACAGGCTGAAGCGACAGGGATTTAGACAATGTTCTTGCTCTGGCAACAGAAGATGCATTTCCCTGATGGAAGGTGTGAGTGCGTGCGTGGTGTGTACATGTGTGCACGCCCACATTTCATTTGTTTGTTGTTAGGTTGTTGGGGTGTGGAGGAAAGGGTCACAATCAGCTTTTGGATTTTCTTTCCAGGTAAGCTTAGCATGTGACAGAACAGTCTATGCTTTTTTTTTTTTAAATCTCCTTCAACAACCAGGCAGTGTTTGATAAGCTACAAAGTAAATGCTTTAGTAACATTTAGCAATGAATGTCCCCCACACCTTGCCAGCACCCTCCAAACCTCAGTCCTGAATAGCTGGGTTACAATGCACAGGTCTCTCTCTCTCTCTCTCTCTCTCTCACACACACACACACACACACACACATTGCTTGATGCTTTGAGCCCCAGACACATACAAGGACCTGCCCTATATTCTACCAGTCTCATTCTGTTATTTTATGATGCGGTATCTATGGTGGTGGGAGAACCAATGGGACCATTCTAAAGTAGGTCAGTGGAACATTCTCCAATAAGGCAGCTGAATGGAAGTGCGGGTGACACACTTTCCAATGGGTCTGCATCTCCCAGGTTTACAACTGGAGATGGCTTATTCCTGTGGTTTCCCAGCCTCCAAACACAGAAGTAATAATGGGTCCAAAGGCAGGTGACCTCTACTTATGTCTGTCAGGACTTGGTCTGCACCTCAAGCAGGAAGGCACGAATCAGCAGCATCAGTCAAGAAAAGGTTTTGCAGCTTCAAGTTTAGATAACTCTCCGAGCATAGCCAGGATTCACAGCAGGTCCCACTTTCTGACTGCTCAAACTCTGTCTTGGGTGATTCCTCCTCCTTTCCTTCTGCCCTAGGCACCTTTTTTATTTCTTAGTGGATGGGCCAAGGAGAAAATGTGTGAAGCACAGTAGGTCTTGGGGGAACATGGAAACACACATATTCAAAATATATTTGCTATATTACTACACCTAGTTGGTGATCCATAGGAAGGACTACAAATTGAACAAAAGGCCACCTAAAATGATCACTCTCCCTTCTCTGGTGGGTTATCTACACAGGGAAAATACTGTCCTGTGTTGCCCTTCTTTCTGCTAAGTTATGATCTTAAAAGATTCCTAAAATACAAATCTCTTCTTTGGGGCACAGAAAACATTATTCTTCTAGGAGATCATTGCTATACCATGATTCAAGAAATCACCAAAGTGGGGCGCCTGGGTGGTTCAGTGGGTTAAAGCCTCTGCCTTCAGCTCAGGTCATGATCCCAGGATCCTGGGATCAAGCCCCACAACGGGCTCTCTGCTCAGCGGGGAGCCTGCTTCCTCCTCTCTCTCTGCCTGCCTCTCTGCCTACTTGTAATCTCTGTCTGTCAAATATA
>NC_081558.1:63763165-63840970 GCF_022355385.1 Mustela nigripes
GCTCAGCGGGGAGCCTGCTTCCTCCTCTCTCTCTGCCTGCCTCTCTGCCTACTTGTAATCTCTGTCTGTCAAATAAATAAATAAAATCTTAAAAAAAAAAAAAGAAATCACCAAATGTTTTCAGATATCATGATCTATAATTTAAGAGGGACAGTCTCTGTCCTTTGGCTGACTTTTGTCCCAAACTGTAACATGTAAGACTTTGGTCCATTACTAGTAAGGTAAGCAGTTCTCAGGAATAACATCTCACATTTTCTCTGTAACACTGATTAAACAGTGTCAGTGTCTGGCACTTGAGAACTTTTTATTTTCTGGAGACCTTTATGCATATAAAGATGATCCCTTCACCACTTGGTTCCTTTCTTATTCTTCCTAGTCATGAGATGTTTAAGGATGGGATAGAGGAGGGAGGCAGTGTCCATGTCTTCCTAATACCAACTTATGTGTACAACATGAAAAACATCTGTGTAAGTGTGACCAATATCATACTCATGTTTAGACAAACCAGACTCTGACAGTTCCTCTGGCTTCCTGACTTCCCCAAACTGGTCCCCAAATGGAGTTCAAATATTCTCCCAGCAGTGACCAGGCTACAAGGCATCCCAGTTGGGTCCCCTGGAAGGGAGTTGGGGAGAGGGCCTTGGAAGGCTACTGACAGCATCATGAGGCCTGTTAAACCCACCCTGTCCACTGAATGTTAGTGTCTGTCACTGAAGTAGGTCCAGGGCACCTTCAGCTGAAAGTGGCAGGGGTTCCCTCTCAATTTCTCCAGTTTCTGGATAATGCTGACCCCTTTCCTTTGCTAGTTCCCAGACTCTTGACTTAAATAAATGAAGATGTGAGATATCAGCTCAGGGCCTGGCACACAGCTGGTGCTCAATGTCTAATGGATACATGGTTACTGAGATTATCTGTAGTTCTACCTTCTTACTTCTGAATATTTTGCATTGTGTATAACAAAAGTGATCTTACTCATAATTCTGATACCGTTATTTCTGATTGGCTGAGGACTTGTTTTATCTGTTCACTCACTCTTTAATAAATTTGCACTGAGCAACCCTACAGGATGGGTGTCGGGCTTGGTGCTGAGGATATTGCAGAGAATGCCCGCACCACAGCGTCCACTCTCTGGAAGTTATGCGGTCTCACTTGCCCTTTGTCCATGAATGTGACCACGTCTCATAACCTGCCTCCTTTCCACAATGACTTAGGGGAGGACATCTTTTGGAGGATTATACTATATTAAACAAAAGACAATTATAGACAGCATTTGCTTTGGGTTGACAACAAAATACACGAGAGCTGATATTATGATAAAGGAGTCAAGAGAAGAAATGAAATGAAATAACAAAACAAAACCCCAGATGAATAGTGTGGGGAATATAGGGAAGCAAGAGATAAAATTTCATCATCAAAGTCCTTAGGAGAGATGGTGCTGGACAGAAGTGGCCCTACAGATGATCTAATTACTGTCATAAAGCAGCAATTCCCAGATTTTTTGACTTCCTAAACTAAGAGGAAAGGGGAGAGTGTGCCATTAGCTTCAAAGGAAGCGGAGTGGGCAGGGAGACAGAGCTACAGGGCATGGCTGAGGGACATTTCATAGAAACTGCAAGAAGCCCTCAGTGGCTCACCAGTCTGCCCCAGTCCGCAAGAGATTCATTAGCTAAGTAAGTGGGGCCCCTGGCAATTCACTCCGATATGCCTTTGGTGCCAAAAATATACACCAAACAACTGAGAAACAAAACAAAAACAAGAGCTGAAGAATAAAGATGTTATGCAACAATTGAACAAGTGGTAAATACAGAAATCAGAACTAGAAATGTCTAAATAGATGTATAAATCTTATAAGATGCTTATCTATCTTAGTATTTATTCCCAATAGTATGACTTGTGAAACATTATAAGAATGGTAAAAGTCTGAATTGACGAGAGTGACATACTTGGGTTAAGGTTAAAAGTTCAGTATTTTATGGGGTGCCTGGGTGATACAGTCGGTTAGGTGTCCAATTCTTGCTTTCAGTTCAGGTTGTGATCTTGGGGTTGTGAAATCAAGCCCTACATTGGGCCCCGTGCTCAGCATGGAATCTGCTTGGGTTTCTCTCTCCCTCTCCCTCTGCTCCTTCCCCTCCTGCTTTCTCTCTCACTAAAATAAATAAATAAATCTTTAAAAAAAGTTTGGTAAGTTATCTGGAATAACAGAGAAGTCTATACAAGATTTATTTTGACTTTTTATTAACTTGAGAAATGTAGAATAAAGAGTGTTTACTCAAAGGTAATCAGAAGGAGGAGTGTATTATACATGTTCCAAAATACACAGAAGATCGTACAAGGAAGGAACACACAAACCACACATGACTAACACTCACACAAGGAGATACATAAACACACACACGAAATGGAAGGAAGCAGAAAACACAAAATAGAAACTACAGAGGCATAGTTTCTAGTTTTCTTCCTTTAAGATGGAAAGGCAAGTATTTCACTCATAACAATGAATGTGAATCCAAAAATCTCTGTTATTTAAGAATACAATTTCAGGTTGGGGAAAGGAGAAATCTACAATCCAATTATGTTTATTTGCAAGCAGCACTTAGACAAACAATCAAAAATGTTTAAAATCGAAAGTAGATAAAGGAAAATATAAAACAAAAACAAAAACAAAACTAAGGTGGAAGTATTACTACTAATAGTGGGAGCTCAGGACACAACTGTTAAACAGAATGGGATGGCACTGTGTTTGTATCTGGATATAATTCAAAATGAAGAAGATACCCCTGTTATGACCCTTTGTGTACTGAGTAACTTTGTGTTAAAATACGCAACACAAAGGGAAATGAAGAGGAAGATCACATAAGAGGAAATAGGGCTTCTGTGACAAGCTTCTTTTTGGGCAGGCTGAAGACTTAATATACCTGGACATAACTTTCAAGAGGGATTAGGGATTTTCCATGTACTTCCCCTATTTTTTTTTTAAGATTTTATTTATTTATTTATTTATTTATTTATTTATTTATTTGAGAGAGAGAAAGAGAGCATGAGAGAGAAGGGGCAGAGTGAGGGGGAGGGAGAAGCAGACTCCCCACTGAGTGGAGAGCCGGATGGACGTGAGGTTCTATCCAAGGATCCTAGGATCATGACCTGAGATGAAGTCAGATGCTTAACTGACTGAACCACCTGGGCACCTCTCCTATCTTGTTTTTAATTGGCTTCTATTTCTGTTGGTTGGTATTTGAGGGCAGACTGGTCTTTTTCCCACCCAAGAACTACTATTTTCTAAATACTCAGTGTGTACAGGTGTGTGCTAGCTGTCATAAAAATGGGCACATAAATGAGACCTGATCATGTCTTCAGGTTGCTTACCAATGTCTAGTCTGTTTGAGGAATGATATGCAAGTTCAGAGAAACGATGGTCACCAAAGAACTTGAGGAAGCCCTCTAATTGGGTCTTGAGAGCTTTGGGACCAGAATCGATGGAGAGAAGCTGGAAAGAAGGGCATTCAGATGTTCCTCAAGGAGTGTCAAAATGCCCGCACACTGCAAATGGGCTCCAAAAGCACATTAGGACCTTCCCCAGGGAGTAGATGTTTGAGGGAGGGTGGTGGGAAATATGGTCACATCCTCTCCACCTCCCTCCTCTTGTCCTATCTTCTTTCTGGTAAAGGACCTTTACCTTTTCAAGGCAAAGATATGAAGGTCCCATATGATAGCCCAGAGCCCAACATTGGTCCCTACACCCTAGTTGCTTCCACTTCTGTGTGAGACTCCAAGACACCTCCATTCTTGGAGCCCACCAGCATCCATTTCTGCTCAGTGTTTCCTGGAAGGAATGTGGATTACTTTCTCACATAAGTAATTTCCAGTGAGATATTTCATAAAATCCTTAGCATGTGGTGGCAAGCATCACATTTTAGGAGCCAACAGAAGATGCTACCTTTAAAGTGTTTTGTACCCCTTTCCTTGAAAGGCGCTGGGTACAATGTTCTCTGAGGACACTGGACCTGAATTGAAGTCTTTATAACTTTTTAATGAATTTGCCTTTGCGGGCATTGAAAAGGCTTTCTGAACTACATACACTGAAGAGATACAAGCGAAAAACTGTTCAACAGCAGCCAAGTGGAATTAGGGAAAATGAGATGTTGGGAGAGAGAACTGTAGTTATAATCCATTTGCTCCACTGCCTGTTCTCCACTGATAACACTTGGCAGTTTTCAGAAGAGCGGAACTACAAAATGCTCATGTGTGCTATCAGTATCTAAAGGGAACACAGTATACAGCATTTTCCAAACATATACGTTAATGTGGAACCCCCACCTCTCCAAATCTGTAGAGCTTCTGGGATCATCTTTAAAAGCTCTCCCTTTTAGTGTCTTCCATCACCTGGCACTTGGGATCCTGAGCGAGTTTTAATCTGCTTCTGAAAGCAATCTCTTCAGCTGTTTGAGGACACTGACCGTATTCCCCAAAGTCTTCTCCAAGCCAAACATTGCCATGTCCTGCAAGCATTCCTCGTCTGGAAGGGTCACCATTTCCTTACCCTGCCTGTGTGCTAGTGTTACTGACTTTCTGTTGCTAGAGTCAATAGGATTCCCTCAAGAGGGCCAGAGGAACAAAGAATACAGGAAAACTACCTCTTTTGGACTGGGCATTATATTAGCATTCTGTCCTCTACAGAAAAGTAGCAGTTAAGTTTGTGCTACTCGGAAGTAGTGAAGACACCAGAGGTGAACAATCCTTTCCGACAAAGCACTGAGGTCTGGGTACTGCACTTTAACATGGATACATACCATGACCCAACGGAAAGGATCTATTTAAAACTTAAGAAAAAGATTCTAGAGAGCACTGGTGTTTTCTTATCTATTGGTTGTACAGCTTCTAAAACAATTGTCTGGTTAAGTGATTGATGGCACCTTAGAGTTTTAATTCTATTCTGAGAACACACAGATTTGACATTTACTTTTCAATATTCCCTTTGATTTCTGTTTGGTCTTTCCCATCAAGAGACACTTCATTGCTGAGCAAACACTGCCTTGTCTTTTTAGTTTTATGTACCTACATATGTGTGTGTGTCTACAATTTTTTTTTTTTCCATTTAAGATTTGGTTAAAGTTTTATGGCTTTTCCGAGCAATCACATGAGGTCAGAAAACAGTTAAACTAATGGTCAAACAAGAGCATAGCAGAAGGCTCCTGGACTGAGGGTAATGTAATATTTCCTTTTCTAATAATGTTACCATATTACCTTTCATTATGATGGGGTAGCATGATGTTATTGGTACAACAATGCCGAGGTCCATCTGTATTTTATATTCACTCATAATGGAGGATGTTTTGATGCTGCATCTACATGTAAAGATATGGTGATACTCCTGGTGCCTTGTCCACATCTGGTTTATCATGCTGATGTTGTGATGATGGACTGCTATTGGCCCGCAGGTGCTCTTTTTTGGAGAATAAATCGTTCTAAAGACTGAATGACAGGAGATACAGGCTGGGCACCCTCATCCCAGGGTGGGAATACCAGGTAAGAACAACCTGTGTCCTAGAGCTTGCCATGGGTGGCATCAATCTGAGCCATCTCCAACCGAGGGCACATCCTTGCTTGGCTCCTTCCCCTGCCTCTTTTGCTGAGAGCAGCAGAATCTCAATCCTCCTCTCCCAAGGGCACCCCCCCCCCCAATAAACCACTTTCACAAGGATCTCTCTCTCAGGCTCTGTTTTAGGGATGCTGACCTAAATCAAAGTCATTGTTTTCCTCTGTGGTTGCCACGTGGGCAGTTTGAAAGCGAATGATCCTTTGTGCAGTGACTATGAGCATGTTTAGAAATATGAGCCCATTTAATACGCTGTCTTCTAAGTGGATGCCAACTAAGAACATGCAGTTAATGTAAAAATCATTAAGGAAACAAGGTATCTGACAGTAATGGAAGAACAAAGTCCTTTGGAAAATCCTCCTTAATTGATGGAGTAGAGTCATACATTGAGTCAGTTATGTTAATAGTGCTTGTTCAGATCTCTGCAATTTTAAGGAGTGGCAGATGACCACAAACAATTGCAATGCTTTCCTGAAATGAGGCTGCCATAGGTGGAATACATTTGAGTTGATGTACAATGAAGGTGAGTCCCCACCCCTGACAGCCCCAATCAAGACAGCCCCAAGGCCCAGGGATTGGAAGAGTGGATCTGCTTGGTGGAGAAAGGACGTTCAAACCAAGAGGATTCTCCTAGCCTAAGACTGGGTCTTCAGTTCTCTTGACTCAAGGGCTGGAAATTCCAGCACTGGGTGTTGGAGGGCACGGCACGGCTGGAGTCGAGGACCAGACCAGGCCCTGACTTGTGTCTCCTTCAAAGTCCGGACACCTTGACAAGGTTAAGGATGGGAAAGTTGAGTGCACTGAGAAAGGGTCTGTGCCATGTGTCATGCGCTTGCCTACGTGACTTCCCACACACTCTCCCTTTAGTAGGGAACAATGTGGCCAGAGTCCTGAGTTTTTTAGTTATTCCTTGTTTTTCTGTACCTCCCATGATCCACTCCCTGGTTGATTGTCTTGTTAATGGCTTTAGCTGAAACTACCTGGCGTCACGAGGTTTGCTTGTAGTTAATGTAAACTTGTTAAAGGAACTTGCGGTCATCTGACTAGGTACTGATGTAATGCTTCTCCTATTCTCGTTTGCCTTATAAATGCTTGTAAGACGTGGAATAAATTTGGCACTGTTGGACATCCTCTTCAGTGTCCCTCTTGCCCCCATCTCTTTGTCTCTTAACTTTTTTTCATCATCCTCTTAGCCCCGACGGTTACCCCGGTCGATTCGTCCTGCTGGCCGCGACAACTGGGGCTGAGGGACACATAGCTGCCTATTTCTCTCATGTCTCCACAAATGGTTGGGATGACCATCTTTGGCTTGCACAGCTGACCAGGTTTTCTGGAAGGGGACAGTCTGAGGAAGTGATCATAAAGGATGGCCATGTCCTGGAGGCAAGATTGGACTTGAAGAAGAGCCTGCCACAGTGTCTGCTCAACCCAAGGGCCTGGGGGCCACATCGGTGGGGGGAGGTGCAAATCCAAGGGCAAGGGTGAAGCTGGCAATAGGTAATGAGTTATAGAGTGTGAGAGCTGAGAAAATTAGAAACATAGAAACAGGGAATGAGGCTGGGGTCCTGGTTTCCTTTTCTTGGTCACTTTCTTGTGGCAAATGTGTAGCCTTTCCAGCTTTAGGGCACAGGCAGTCAGGCGAGGAACAAATGTGAGGCCCTGTCCACCCAACCCTTAGTGTCCATTTTACCTCAGAAATCCTAGACAGTGAGAAAGCCAGACAGATTCCTTTTATTTTTAAACAAACATCAATCAGCTAGGAACCTCACACTTGACTTTTGACTTTTCTTGGCCATCACTGTATAACCTTTGGTTCTCAGTTAAAAGGAAAACAAAAACTGCTCTAACAGATTTTCTGAAATGTCACTCTCAGGAGATAACTGCAGGTGGCCTTTCCCTGGAATTCGGGATATGGAGATGAGATGGGGCTTGAAGGAAGCGAATCTGCAGGTAATACGTGTGGAGACAGGAGGTTAAATTTGAAGAGGAAGGAAAGGGAAGGGGGGCAGATCACCTGTGCTCTGGGATCACTGACCATGGTACCCGACGCCTCCTTTCGGGAACTGAGAACATTTGCCAGTCTCTGCTTCACATTGTGGCTTGCTCTCTTCACCTCCTTCCTTTGCCACCTCACCTCACCTCACCTCACCTCACCTCACCTCACCTCACAGAGAGCCCTTCACTAATTCTCCTTCCTCTTCCCTAGAAGGAACCTGCTTGCTTTCCTTCACTTTCATCTTTGAAAACAACAGAATGCCTGTCAGACCTCTTTTTTCCCTCTGTATTTTAAAAAATAAAATGGTAGCTACGATATCAATTTAATCCTAATAAGGGAAAAATATAGTAAAGTTCTCTTTAGCACAGGGCATTTCATTTTATTTTTTTTTTCCAAAATGGAGTCTTTCAAAATTGGGCTGTACTTGAGAAGCTCCTAAAATCCCCCCTGAGGTTAATGATTGTGATATTCTTCAGAGGCAAACTCATTTCCATTACTCATTTAAAAAGCACATGTTCCTTTGTCTTATCACACTCATCACACTGAGAATTAAAACAGGTGACAATGCAACAGGTGAAGGATTACGAATAGCACTGCCTTGAAAGGCCTGGTGGGAATTTATAGGCAACTGAAAGTGACACAGCAGCCTTGGAAGACAGCTAAGCAGACAGGAAACCAAGCTTGGAGGCCAAGCAGCCTCCGTATCCTGAGCGCAGGACATAAGACCCCCTTCCCGCCAGGCTCGCAGTCAGACCTGAGGCGTTACCTGGGAAAGGGAAGCGGAAGGGTGGGACAGCCCCAAGACTTGGTGCCATCCACCCACTTTCAAAAAGGTTCAATGATGCAGAGGTCACCTTCAGTACTATGGTAGGTTAGATTCTTGACCCCATCTTTGCCCCGGCCCGCACGTGTGTCTTTTGCCAGGTGGCTTTGCAGTCCCTGGAGAGAGTGCGTTTCTCCACCCTTTGACATGGGCTGGGCCCACAGCCTGGAGGAATGTCACCAGATGGGACGGCCTGCCTCCTCCAGGAAGCTGAGGCCTTAAGCAGCTCTATGTGCTTCCCCTTGTCCTTGCCATGGGAAGAACACACCCTGGCTGGCCCACTTGTCAGAGGAAAGGGTAAGAGACGAGCAGGAGAACATGCAAGAGAAGCCCAACCTCAGTGGTTCCAAAGTAGCCCAAGGAAGAGTCCAAGAAAGCTGCGGCTCAAGAGCACTCATTACTCAGCAAAACTGAAGAATCGTGGAGCTACACAAACGCAGCTCTGAAATGAGGTTTGGTCATAGGAAGGACGTGAATGACAATGACTGGGAAGTGAGAGTGTGAGTAGAATACGGTTTTCTGAAGATGATGACGAAGACACTCCTTGTGTCCATGATCACCAGAGAGGCAGACATTGCTCCCCTGTTTGAACATCCCACCCTTAACTGGGCCTTGGCCAAGAGTAAAGGGGACAGCAGAATCCCGCCTTCCTGGTCATACTGGAAATCACTGATACGTCCAAGTTCAGTGATGAGAGACGTTGGCTTCTTTGGGAAGCACGAACATTTTGAAGATTATCAGATAATTAAGTAAGAAAAGACCTTCAGATGACCTCTGCCTGACAGAAGTTAAACCACGCACTATTCACAGCTCAAGTGCATGGGTTAAATGGTTACATTCCCACTCAAGTTTGCCTTTTACTCTACCCCTTGTTTCCAATCCTCCCTTCTAAAGTCACATTGCATGAGTCTCTTGACTTCAAACATGGTACTTTCAAACACAGCTGCACATCCTCAATCTTTTACACACCAAACTCCCAGAGTTTCCTCACGATTTTATTTTGATACACCACTCACCACTCTGATCACTCTCTTCCAGACACCCACCTGCTTGTCCATATTCCTCATAAAATATGAAACTCAGAATGATAGACAATCCTTGACATGTCCCTAAAACATTGCCACATACATGAGGGACTAATTACTTCTTGTTAGCTGGACATTATTTACTTCAATTATTTATGCCTATTAAATTTAACTTTTTTTTTCTGTAAAGCTAATTTGGTCTATCCTCTGAGTATGTTTCTCTGCTTCAGGACAGCAATGACTATTTTCTCCACTAATAATGATAATGATAATACCAACTCCGATGGACCCCCTTTACTGAGAGCCTTCTGATGCCTGGTACTTTCCCTCTGCCAGTTCACTAGACCATTCAACCCCCCTGAGGGTGTTATTATTTTCTCCACATAAAATGAGGACACATGCTCAGAGAAGGTGAGTTACTGGCACTCGGTCACATAGCTGCATGGGGTTCAAATCCAGCCTGATTCCATGCACCTGATACTTTCTCCTATCCTCACTCTCTTTCATCATTTTATCTGGAAAGCAAAAGGCTAATGATGCCATGGTAATAGCCACAAGCAAAACATGGGTCAGCATTGTCCACACGTTGTGCACTGAACAGAAAGGTGCCTCTTTGCCTACGCTGAATGAAAATACCTCTCACCACATCATATGACAGAGCCATCAGCTGTGCGACAATCATGTGATTGGTACCAAAGCCAGGATGGAGAGGAATCAACAGAGGCCAGTCTTGTGATCTTCAACCACAGTTTTCCTCCACTGTTGTGGTGGACACTGTTGATACTCTGCCCAGATACTCCTATGGGGTTGGCACAGGCAGAGGAATGGCTCCCCATAGGTGTCCACCTCCTAATCTCCAGACCTGAAGAACATGTTATGTTACAAGGCAAGGGGAAGTCAAAGATGCAGAAGGGAGTAAGGTGGCTAATCAGGAGGCCTTGAGATGGAGAGTATCCCAGTGGGCACAAGAGGGAGAGTCAGGACCAGTGAGATGGCTGTGTGAGAGAGATGCAACCTGTCATTATAACTTTGTATGAACACAGAAGGAGCCACAAGCCAAGGTGGGGGGGTGTCTGTAGAAGCTGTAGGAAGAAAGAACATATATTCTCCCCTAGAGCCTCCAGAAAGGAATGGAGCTCCTGAAGCCCTGATTTTAGCCCAGTGAGACCCACTGTGGACTTTCAACATCCAGAACTATAAGATAATACATCTGTGTTGTTTTAATCCACTAAGTTTGTGATATTCTCTCACAGTAGCAAAAAGCCCCTAATATACCAGAGGCGTGTGTGCTGGCTGCTGATGACTCACAGCTACCTTCCTTCTCCAGAAAATTGCCTTCAGCAGAACATGAGCCACTTGGCCCAGGCCATCGTGGGAGGAGGAGGGAGGCCCACTGAAAGCAGGCTACAAAAGGCTTGCCTCAAAGAAGGACCAGCTGTGCGACCCATGCAGAGCTCCCTCCAGAGCTGGCTGAAGTGGGACCCTACTAAGGCCACTTTCTTATTCAGCCCCCTCAACTGATCACAGTGCACCTAACTCCCCTCTCAAGTTCTGCTTCTAGGGAATCTGGCTCGAGACAACAGTTAGCCTCGGAAGAGATGCCAGGCTATAGGAAGCTGGTCCTGGTGGGGAAGGGGTGGGGCTGGGAGGTGTGTGTCAGGGTAGAAGATCTGGAACATGAGACTGCAGGGCTTATTGGCTTTTGCCTGGGTCCTCACTGGGCCCTGGGGCCAACTTGATCATAAAAGTGTCCTTCCCTACTCCCTTCTCAGAGAAGGGAGTTGAGGGAAATTGGAAGGGGAGGTGAACCATGAGAGACTATGGACTCTGAAAAACAATCTGAGGGTTTTGAAGGGGGGGGGGGTGGGAGGTTGGGGGAACCAGGTAGTGGGTATTAGGGCACGGATTGCATGGAGCACTGGGTGTGGTGCAAAAATAATGAATACTGTTATGCTGAAAATAAATAAAAAATAAATAAAAAAAAAAGTGTCCTTCACTAAAGCATTCATGTCAAAACCCAACCCTGTAGCATCTGGGCTGCAAGGGGGTGGGGAAGGCCTCAGGGTGCTTCCAGGTGCTCCAGGAATTCGATTGGCTACACATCTGGTGGGTCAGCACCATCTTGGGAAGACAGTCCACATCTGGATCTGGATCAGCCCTGCATTTTTCATTTTTCGGCCTCATTTCTGTGCGTGATGCCCTTTAACTTCTCCTACTGGGGGTGGGGTGTGGGTTGGGCAACACCCTCTCTGTGCCCTGATAGCACACACAGGCCTGTCTGTGTTCTGTGGCCACTAGTCAATTACCAGGATTGAAAGCTGCTCTTGAAACAACTGGTTTAAACTCACTCTGAGTCCCGCCCCACCCCCCAACCCCAAACTGCCTTTATGATTTCCTCCATCTGTTTGGTCACTGGGTTCCTGACATAGGAGAGGCAGAAGAGTAGGAACGGTGGCATTTCTGTGAATGTGGCTCGGAACGGCCTACCTCTTCCTTGTGGCTGGGACATGTCATAGATCATTTGCTTCATCTGGGCACAACCCCTAAGACTCTCAGGCTGCCCCCATTTCTCTGAGGTACTGTGAGTGAGTCCGTGCCAGGTCCAGACTTGTACGGAATGGTGGCTCAATCACCTTTCCTGCCTGGTTCAGTGCCTCCCCCGCAGAATCATCCTCCCACACCTGCCTATCTGAGTCCTTCCCCTGTAATGCACCCAGCTGCAGACTCCCTGCCCAGGCTGCCCCAGACAGACAGTGCCACATGCCCCGTGGTTGATTCTGGGATAGTGTCCCTCAGGTCCCCCTGATGTATCCAAGCATTCCGTGCCCACCTGCCCAGCATCCTGGTTGCCTCCCACTGATTTCCTCTTTGCCCACTGCCCCGGCTGAAAAGAGCTGCTTTGTCCAGATTATGTACCTTCCCCAGGGGCTGCCCAGCCACAGCGAGAGGTAATACAGTGGTACAAAGTCCCAGACCACTAGCCTCCGTGCAGTTGACTGTCCAGGGCTCCCTGGGGGGGATGGCTGAAGTTCCAACTGTATCACCATCAAACTTCTCCCTCTGCCCAGTCCTACTTCCCTTCCCCGTGCACAACTATTGTTCTCCAGAACATTCCCAAAACAACCTGCTCTCATGTACATCTGTGAGGCTCAGAATATGTCCTGGGGCCTGGACTCAGGCTATACCACTCTCACTTGCCTTCCAGTGGGGCAGGGACCCTGGATGTGGAGGTGGGGGAGGCCTTACCCACGATCATGTGGTTGCAGACGTCACAGAAAGTGGGCTTCTTGAAGATGTGCTCCTGAAAGGCGTGGGCCTTGCCACCAGCCCCTGGGTGCAGGCTGGCCCTGGTGGGTGTGGACGTCAGGCTTCCAGAGGCAGGGAGTGGGCTGGAGCTGGGGCTGACCTCAGCCAGCATGTCAGCCTGTAGCTTCACGTCGCTGTTGGTTCGCTGGAAGAAGTTGTCAGCACTTTTGCTCCGTAAACTCTTGGTCTTGAAAGAAAGTGATCGTTTTAGTTTCTGGAGCTGCAATGCAATGACAGAACACTCTCTTACGATCAGTCATGCAGACTCATGCTGTGGGGGTGAGGTCTGCTCCAGGTACTGCCCTCTTTCCGCTGATACCCTCCACCCCAAGGAGGTTCCCCGATGTTCCTGTGCCTAGTGGGTATCTGGCAGCCCCTTCTCCACCCCGTGCTGAGCCAGACTGCCCAAAGAGGCTCCAAGGTGCTTCTGCTTCTGGCCCTGCTCCTCTTCCCTGCCTCCTTGAGGTCCTACCAATGTGCTATCAAAACGGCCCATGACACTAGACGTTCGACACCATTTGCCTTCTGAATTGGAATAACTGGAAATATGAAGCATACGACCTTCTGGGCTCAATGGCTGCATCTGCCAGGCCAGGGCCTCTGCTGGTCTTTCTCTCTGACTGTCACTTAGCAGCCACTTGTCCCTACACACGGCAAAGCAGAAGAGGCCACTGTCTGACTCGAATTCATCTGGCTCCACAGAATGGGAGCCAGAAACTCTCAAGCCTACTTGGGTCTGAGGCACATGGATGAGTAATGTGTGTGTGTGTGTGTGTGTGTTCGTGGAGGACACAGTGTGGGATTTTTGGACTTTCTCTGCTCTTCTCCTTGCCTTGCCTCTTGTTGTCAGTCATGGCAAACTGGATCCTATTCTCCTTTGCCTTGGAACTTAGGGAGAATTAAAACATGGGCTTGGAAAACTAGTAAATACTGAAAGGCCCGGGTTTGGTCCAGCCTGCACTGCCAACCCAGCCTTCCTACTGGAGACAGAAGGATCTTTTGGAAATACGGATTTCCGTATTTATGAGTTGCTGAACCTGCTGTTTAAATTTTTCACAAGGTTTCCTTTGTTCTTAAATCTAAAGAAAAGCTCCTTGTCGTGGGCTCTAGGGACTGGTGGCTTCTGGGTCCCCATGACACCTTGTAGCAAACCGAACCTTGCTGTCCATGCCAGCCACAGTGGTTCTTTGAAAGTCTGTGGTATTTACTATGCTTTCTCATTGCCCACCTTTTGTGCATGCTTCTCCCTCTGCCCAGATAAAGGTATAAAGCACTTAGTAGCTTCATGACCTGCAAAAGGTCACTTTACCCTCAAAGTAGTTTCCTTTTGTAACTGAATATCCAGGGGGGCTCTGCCCGTTGTCTAGAATTAATGTCTTTGACCCAAAGCTGCAGACAAAAAGGGGCCAAGCAAACGAGTCTAAAAAAGGCCCCAATCGAGAGTAGTCGAACACCTCTCCGAGACACACAAGATGAGCTGATCTGGCCTTGTCAAGCCACATCACTTCTGCATCAACCCTCCAACCTGTTCCTCAGAGGATCAGGAAGCTGTGGCCTTTCATGCTTGGGGCAGACTGCAAAAATGCTACAATTTTCTTCCATTACCCTTCCCCATTCACCTTTGCAATGTGACTTCACAGCCCCATCCACCAAAGGTAGCATGTTTCTGCACTCCTTGGAGCTCGTGGGTTCAGGGTATTTGACCAAAAAAAAAAAAAAAAAAAAAGCCGGTTCCAATCCTGTTTAAGCAGGTGCCTGGCCTGCCCTCAACATGCCTTGTGTGCTCTATCCTCCCTCTTGGAAACTTGCCAAACTGCCACAGGAACCAACCCAATGTTGGCCAAAAGATGATGGGAGACACACCCCCAGTCCAGTCACCTCCTTTTATGTGTGCGAGACCAGTGAAGCAGAGCAACCCTGTTTCCCTGCCGGGAATGAAAGCATCCAGATGAGACCAGAAGAACTGTCAAGCGGAGTCCCATCCAAATTGTCAGCTCCCAGAACCATCAATTGAAGAGATGACTGGTGTTTGAAACCATTAAGTTGGGTATCTATTGTCTGTACACAGCAATACATTGGTTCTTCTCACCTTCCTGCCATGGGCTGGGATTTTACTTCTTTGCCCACGTGAGGTTGGCTGTGGCTATATGAAGGCAGCACCCCACTTCAGGGAACTGGCTGGGGAGAAGGACTTTCAGGCCCTACAGAGGAGGTCCACTTAGTCAGCAATGAAGCATCATAGCCCAGAAAGGGCTGGCCAGAGGATCAACAATACCCTACATTAAAAGTCAGAAACAATGGGTCGGCCAAGAACCCTGTCTCTTTCCCTTCGCCCTACAGCCCAAACTCACCAGAGGCTCTGAAGACACTGAAGAAGGAAGAGAAGGAGGTACTCATGAGTTATTTTGGAGCTGTTTGTCACTGTACCATAACCTAGCCTATCCTGATGGATATAGGGGAGCAGGGTCATGTGTTCTTAGGAGCCCCGCATTTATTATGAAAGGGACCCTCCATCTCCAGCAAAGCTAAGTGAGAGGGGGCATGAAACAGCTCACTGAGATGGACCCACACCAGCATGAGGGCCAGAAAGCCAAAAAGGAGAACAGAACTTCCTCACTTCCTGTCCTTCAGGCTATCACCTGCGCTGGTGCTGGAGGCAGGGGAAGGTTTAAATAGATAAGACTAGAGTTTTATTGTGGACAGATTTTAATAAAGTGACCAGGAAATTAAGGAATGTGCTAAGATTTTGTCGTGGGTTGTGCAACCCAGGGCGAGGGTGATTTATCTGAGCAAATATCATCATATAGAGAAATGAAGTCCTGCGTATTGCTTGCCATGAAGTTTAGATGGTTCAATAAACTGGCTCCCCTTGTCTCAGAAGCAGAACAAAAAAAAAGCACCTATCCTGATTTTAATAATAGCAGGTTCATCCCCAGGTGACCCTTGTTCATCTTCCCAACCATCCAGTGAAGGCACTGTTGTTTTTACTCCTGGAGAAATGGCTGAGGGAGGTTAAGGGACTTGCCCAAAGTCACACAGCTCATGTGAGTCAAGCCCAGGGATCAGAATTAAATTGACTTTTCTTTAAGCCTACACTCTTTGCACTGACAGTGATTGACTGGTGATGGAAAGGGAACGGAGGAGATTTTGCCTCTCACCCCTGAGGGGGATAGAACTACTTTTGGTGGACAGTGAGAGTGGGAAAGGATGTGCAGTGAGAAAGCAAATCTGATTTTTGGGGAGCTATTTCCCTTGTTTTACAGACTTCAAATTTCTTAAAAATAAAAGAGCATGCCCGTTTAACAAAGGGGAGCAGCAGACTCCCCTTTGGGGCTTCTCTCACACTCTATGGACCCTGTTGATATGCCGGGAAGGTCATGGGGTGCTGTCTATGTATGTCCAGTCTGGTCTCCTTCCTGTGCTCATGTGCTTTATTTCTGACTTCAGAACTTTCCATATATGGTATTCAGTGTTCCCTGGAAGTTTAGCAAGATGCCAAGACACCTGTAGCATTTTCCTTGTCCTGTGGGATGTAGCTGGAACTGTTTCAGACTTTCAGAGCCTCCCTGCCTATAGAGCTGGAGAATTTGCCTTGGAAGCCATTGTGACATTTCTTATTCAAGTGGATAGCTTAAAAGAAATGCCTACAAGTTAAACAAAGTCTGAGCAGTGAGCTCAAAGGAATACATTTTCTCAAATTATTCCTCAAAGAGTAGAGGCCAGATGGGAACATATAAAATACAGAAATAGAAGCAAACCTTGATAATAGCAGATGTCACAAAATGATTAGCTGTGGCAACACTGCTACAGCCCAGCTCCATTTTAAAGTAATAATAATAATAATAATAATAATAATAATAATGGGAGAAGAAACATATGTTCTCAAGTATTTTGCCATGTGCTAGAAATTGCTCTATATATTTTAATTCATGTAATCATACTAGTGATCTGATGAGTAAGAGATCATTCACTCATTCAATAATTCACTCAATAAGTATTTATTATGTCACACTATGAGCTAGGCACTGGCCTTGGCTTTGAGGCTATAGCAGTGGAAAAAAAGTAAAATCCTTCCCCTTAAGGTTTTAAGGGTTTAAGGAGATAGAAAGTAAATAAATAATCAAAGATGTATATAATATAAGTTTGGCTAAGGATAAGAGGAATGAAGTAAATAAAAGTGGAGCCAGGCTTTAAAAGGTGATGAAGAAGGGCACCTGGGTTACTCAGTGGGTTAAGCCTCTGACTTCAGCTCAGGTCATGATCCCAGGGTCCTGAGATCGAGCCCCGCATCGGGCTCTCTGCTCAGCAGGAAGCCTGCTTCCCTTCCTCTCTCTCTGCCTGCCTCTGCCAATTTGTGATCTCTATCAAATAAATAAATAAAATCTTAAAAAAAAAAGGTGATGAGGAAGGCTTCTCTGACTGGTGACACTGGAGCAAGGACACATGAGAGGTGAGGGCATGAGCTACTTTGGAGAAAAGCATTCTGGGTAGTGGGGGAAACTACGGGCAAAGGCCATGACAAGGGGTGGGTGTGTTTGAGGAATACCAAGAGGTCAGTGTGTCTGGGGCAGAAGGTTGAGGGATAGATAAAAGGGGCAGAGAAGTCAAGGATTAGCTTCATGCCAGGCCTTGCAGACCATGGCAAGGGCCTCAGAATTTATCCTAAGGGTGATGGTTTTGAGTAAAGAATTTTAAAAGGGTTCCTTTGGCTTCTATGTGGAAAACAGATTAGAGGAGGGCAAGATGGAAGCCCGGTGACCAGTTGGAGACTCTTGCAATTATCCCAGGGAGAATTCATTTTGTCTTGCCCTGCCATAGCTAGGATGCAACATGGTTGAATATGGGGTACAGTTTGAAGGTAGAACAGAATGGGCTTGTTGAGGGACTGGATATGGAATATGAAGGAAAGGGGACTCATGAATGGTTTCAAGGTTTTGGGCTTGAGGCAGTGGGTAGATAGAAGGTCCATTTACTCAAAGGAAGAGTCCTGGAGAAGAAGAGAGTTGGTATGGAGAAGTGGGGTGGGGATGAAGGGTTGAGTTGGAGAAAGTAAGTTTGAAATACTTATTAATTCATGTGGAGCTGGATATATGACCTTGGAATTCAGGCGAGAGGTGAGGGTCATGAAGGCACAGGTGGTACTTACAGCCATGAGGCTTGATGAGATCACTATGTAGTTAATGTGGACACTGAATAGAAGTGCTCTGAGGATGGAGACCTGAAGGTCAAGGAAATTAAGGAAATATTTCGAGCCAAGACAATCAAAGAAAAACAAAGGAATCTGAGGAGAGACTGGTGAGGAAGGAGTGAAATCTCTGGGAATAAATTGATTCAAGAAAGAAGAACCCACATCATCCAATGAAGCTTATACATCACATAATGTGAGGGTTAGGGAGAATGTCTTTGGGGAATCTTTTGTTTCTTAGTTTGTTTGTTTATTTGAGAGAGAGTATACACGCCCATGTGAGCGGGGAGGAGGGACACTACCGCGGGGGAGGGGCAGTCAGAGGGAAAGAATCTCAAGCAGACTCCATGCTGAGCAAAGAGCCTGATGCGGGGCTCAGTCTCACCACCCTGAGATCACGACCTGAGCCAAAACCGAGAGTTGGATATTTAACTGACTGAGCCATCCAGGTGCACCAAAGGGGGGGGTATTTAATGGTAGCAGATGTAATGATGTGGTAGGGGTGAAGACCTAGCTGATAATTTCAAGAAAAAATGGCGGTGGTGAGCACAAGCAGTTCTGCTCTAGAGAGGGATAGTTACAGGGGAAGGGGATGCAGTATGATGGGTGAGTTTGGTTTTATTTAAATTTGGGAGATTATTTCAGCATGTTATTAATCTGATGCTGTAGAAGAGAGTGGGAAAATGCTGGGTTGATGTCTTCGAGTAGATGGGAGGAGGTGAGACCCAGTTCACTGGAGGAACAGTTAAGTTTGGGCTGGAATGAGGTAGAGGCAGACAAACTGGTGAAGTCTGTGCTCGTCGGATGTGCTTCTTCTCTTTTGATTGCTTCTTCTTTCTCAGTGAAAACAGAAGCAAATCTCCTGAGTGAGGGGAAAAGGGAAAGAGTTGGAAGCTGAGGTGAGAAGATGGAGAAGAGCTGTTTCAGTGCATTTATTAGCACCGTGGAAGGGTGCGGATGGTACGGAGGGCCTGTTTAGGTTATCACCTCATTTTATAGAGGAGACAATTGAAATTCCAATTTAAATAGCTGGTTAAGTTGCAGAATGAAGATCCACATCCAGGGCTAACTCCAAATCCCCTTAAGCCAATCAGACTTTCATAAGGTTTCCTACTATTGGGACCCCTGGGTGGCTCAGTCGGTTAAGTGTCTGCCTTCAGCTCAGGTCATGACCCTGGGGTCCTGGGATGGAACCCCATATCGGACTCCCCGCTGAGTTTCCCCATCTGCCTCCTGCTCCCTGGCTTGTGCACTCTTGTGTTCGTTCTCTGACAAATAAATAAAATCTTAAAAAAAAACAAAACAAAACACAAGGTTTCCTACCCTTGGTCTCCTTTTAGGGAAAGCCCTCTGTTTGGTGTGCTTTACCTTCTGGTGCCAGCTGGAATTAGCCCTAGTCTGTGTGGTTGCCATGTTGAGCAATACTTCCATGGCAATCAATTGGGGAACAAAGAAATCAGGCTTCATTAGAGCAACGGAACACAGAGAATTACAGCCTGTAGGTGATGGCAGAGGCATTCGCCTGATTTGCTGGTCTGTTCTGCAGAGGCATGTCAGGTTAATTAACCAGCATGTGCTTGGTCATTTCAGCCAGGACCTGAAGTCGTGCTATGTGGGAAAGAGGTGGGTCTGGAGCAAATGCAGCCCCGTCCACACAGGCATAAGTCAGGAGGCACAGTCGCCGCATCCATTTGTTTCCTGTCAAAGTCTCGAGGATCATTTCTTTTGCTCTCTGAGACCCCACCAATAATGTGCTGCCTTTTGTTTCTGGATTGAAATGAGGTCATTTGCAAGGTTGTGTCTCATCCTTGGTGCCCACATGTGATTTACATCCTTGGTTTGTATTTTAACTTTTATAAAATACGGATGTGTTTTAATTGAAATGCTCACTCTTTTTAAAATTTTTATTTATTTATTTTAAAGATTTTAATTATTTGCCACAGAGGGAGAGTACAAGCAGGGGGAGCAGCAGGCAGAGGGAGAGGGAGAAGCAGTCTACCTGCTGAGCAGGGAGCCCAACATGGGACTTTACCCCAGGATCCTGGAATCACGACCTGAGCTGAAGGCAGATGCTTAATCAACTGAGCCACCCAGGTATCCCTGAAATATTCATTTTTAATTTTCTTTTCCTGAAAAGGTATTATTAAACCAACTGCTGACAGCGAAGACTCGGGAAATGAGTTATTTTCCTGCAGTGGTATGACAGTCTGGCGCACTCCCTCAGAAACTCCGGTCCCTTCGCTCTCCGCCAGCCACACAGACTCACTCCTCTCTTGCAAGTCTGGCTGATGCTTTGGTTCCTCCCACACTCACCCCCTAACATTTTATGTGTGACTCTACAGGCAGAGAGCGAGCACTGGGGTTCTGAGAAATGTAATGGCCACGATGAGGACCTTCTCACCATCCTTCTACCCACTCATGGCCTGGTTTCTTTTAAGACACAATATATGCCAGGTCCTGATTAGCTTCCGTTTGGATGGGACTTCGCAATCAGAAATAGTCTTCTTACATCTACCTGGCTTTGTCCTAACAGCTGCAAAAACTGTTGCTAATGAATATGTTGGTAAAGCAACAGTAAGGAACATAGCTAGCTTGGGCAGGACCTCAAGCCCCTCAGCTTGAGTTCTATCCATAAACAGAGAGGAACAGCTCAGCGGCTGGTAGGTCCTTTCCTGCTCTGGCAAGTCAGCACAGTGAGGACATACAAAAGATTTGAAGCAGTCTCTACATACAGGAAATCTAAGATCTAATTCTGGAGACAAGTAGCAATGTTTAAGACTACCCAAGGGTGACACAAGACCCTAGGTTTAGATCATCAAGTGATAAGAAGAGTGTTTTATTTGCTGCCTATTCTAATATGTCAGAGAAGGGAGCTATTAAGGGGGGCTCGAAGAGTCAGAGACATTCTTTCAAAACTTAAAGAATGAATTGACTTTAAAACAAATAATTGAACTGTACAAGTGCTTTGATGGCATTCCATACATTTAGGTTGTACCCTGTCCCTCACTGTGTGATACAAGACCCTCCCTGATGGGTGAGGGCCTTACACTTGCCAGCAGACCACTAGTCATACCTCCACCAGCCTAGGCACACAGACACATCAAGAAGAGCCCAAAGATTTTCAGGGATAGGTAAGCCTTCAGTGCCTTTATTCTGCCCAGAAATGGTATTCCATTCTACTCGGAAAATGCCTGATTCTCCTTAATTGCTTGACTTTTTTTTTTTTTTTAATTAATTTTTTATTTTTTCTGGCCTCTTGCCTGATCTTCCCTGCAGGTGGACAGGGACTGTTTCTTGTGTGTGACCCAAGTGTGCAGAGTGGAGATGTGTCCTTCCTGCCTTCTGCTCTGGCCTTCTCTTCAGACCATTAGGCTACTCCTAACAAGTGCCTGGCATGTAGTTATGATATTAATTAGACTAGCAAAAGATTACTCAGCTGTTATTACACACCACACTCCATCTTGACGGTTTATGTTAAGATGTCTTTCGACCTTTGTGCTAACCTTGAACTAATGTGAAATAATGTGCCCAAATACACCCGGAAGAAGTGGTTGAGTCAGGATTAGAACCAACAACCAGATGACTTTAGAATCCAAGTCTTAGCCTTTGTGCACATTTGTTAAATGACTGCTGCACAGACTGGCGGGTGGACTGAATGAAGAGGAGGAGCCACATCTAGACTGGAGACTTGGATATGGAGGCAGGAATGAGTGTACCAAGAACACGTGCTCTGGGGCAGTGCTTACAACCAGACTCTCAACATACGTGCAGCAAACCCTGACTGAAAAGCCGGCCTGCCTGGTACCCTAGGTGTGCTGGCATGAGGGGCAAGTGGGTAATGAAGGAAATATGTGTGAGTCCATGTGGGTAGGTGTCCCAGGTGATGACGGTAGCCTGGTGGAAAGAGTGTGAAGTATGATAATCCACAGAGACCCACTGCAGGTTTTCTAGAAGGAAGAGACAAGTCCTGATGATCAAGTTGTGGTAGGTGTTAGAGGAGGTAATGTGAGAGACATGCCCTGGGATGGACAAATTAGCCAGTTGCTCCCTTCAGCCATATTTCTTCTAAAGATGTTTCTGTGTAGCTCCCAAGTTCACAGATTCCAGAAAAGGAAAAATGTAGTAGCATGGAGCTCCTGGCTGCTTCTTACCCACTGCTCTTTGTGGACAAGTTCAAGATCATCAGTTTCCTGAGACACCACCATGTTCCTTTCTAGGAGTCCTAAATGTTGTGGATTTTTTTTTTTTGGTCTTATCCTGAAAACAGTCCTCACCTATAGTGTTTAAGCCAAGAGTAGTGGCACTCACTGGTTAGATCTTGTTCAATGGCACACATCAAGATACTAATAACTAACTAATACTTCACTTTTTGGTACAGACACACACACACACACACACACACACACACTTTTATTTGACATACCTTTCCATGAAATAGCCCCATGAATGCAGCTGGGCAAATATTACCCCCATTTTACAGATGAGCAAAATGGGACAAAAGATTTGAAGTGACACTCAAATAGAGGGTGAGATGCTTAATGGGGAGAAAGAGTTTTTATTTTTTTTTTTAAAGATTTTATTTATTTATTTGACAGACAGAGATCACAAGCAGGCAGAGAGGCAGGCAGAGAGAGAGGGGAGGAAGCAGGCTCTCTGCGGAGCAGAGAGCCCGATGCGGGGCTCGATCCCAGGACCCTGGGATCATGGCCTGAGCCGAAGGCAGAGGCTTTAACCCACTGAGCCACCCAGGCGCCCCGGGAGAAAGAGTTTTAAAAGATCATCTTAGGCCCAGGGTCAGAGGATCCTTTCAAAACTGAGGATGACACAATCAAGGCTCTGGGGTCAGACAGACTTCCCTGTCCTTCCCAGCCTGGAGATCTCCAGCAGTATGAGCACAGGGAAGTTACTTGACATCTCTGAGCCCCAACTTCTCCATCTACAAAATGGGGACAATAATACTTTCCTTGCAGGATTCAATAAGATAAATCTCCGAAGCCCTTGGCACAGTCCTGGCCCTCAAGGGACACATCCTCTCAATGTCCCAGAATCCCCAGCACACTACCATCCCTTCTGGTTGACCTGAGGTTGGGAGAGTTGCTCTTAACCTTCCCACGCATGTGGATGTGAGTATCACAATCCTGGGCTGTAGCATCACTTTCAGGGATGCGTTAAGATTCCTCTTGGGCAAGAGTACTATATGTGCTCAGAAGAAATACTTAGAGAAGCCAAAGGCAAGGGAAGATGGCACCTCATGGACCAAACTTAACAACAACAATAATAGTAACAATATGGCACTGAGTTCTGGGAAGCACTGAGAAGGGTGAGGTTTGCTGTCTGAGGGATGGAATCACACTACAATGTACACTGGAGGTGAGCTGGGAGCGGGGGCGGGCTGCCATGAAGGAGGTGTGCAAGAAAAGGCAGTGAGAAGACAAATTTAGAGGTGGTGTGGATTTTTAAGTCAGAAAGCTACTGAATAGTATGTGCCATAGAAATCTCTTCCTTCTTCTCAAGATCTTCAGTGAAGTCTACATTTCTCACTAATGCTTTGGTGAGGGAGTACTTTAAGACTTATTTATCTGAGGTAGAGAGAGAGCGAGCATACATGCAAGAGAGTGGGGGAGGGGACGAGAGCAAGGAAGAGAGAGAGACTCCCAAGAAGATTTCCTGCTGAGTATGGAGCCCAATGCTGGGCTTGATCCCACAACCCATGAGATCATGACATGAGCCAAAATCACGAGTCAGATGCTCAACCAATTGAGCCACCCAGACACCCCGTGAGGGGTACCTTTTCAGGGAGAATGCTGACATGGGCATGACCACGTGGATTGACATGGATTCTGTGGCCCATTTTGGAGTATACTCCTTAGCCCTGGAATCCTGCCAGAGAGAAGAGGCACAGAGGCAGGGACTGAGAGTACTGGAGTCGAACAATGTGGCCCATCAAGTGGGGGTCACACTGGACTGTGTGATGCTGTGGCCACCCTTCCTCACAGATCCAGAAGTGGCCAGTCCCCTCTCTGCTCTTGTCACTGTTGTGATAGATTGGGAGGAGGGATACAGCCCCAGGGACCACATTATTATTATTATCTATTCCCACGAGCAGAGGGAGAGGACTGGGCCCTAGAAGGGCCAATGAACCCAGAGAAAATGGAAAAGTGCAGGCTTTCTAAAAGGGAAAACTGTTTCAAGGGCAAATGAGCTTAGAATTAAATATTCTGATTCATATATTAAGTGATTCTTCTGATTAAGTGATGGACCAAGAAACGAAAGTATTTACATTGAACTATGCTGGGCCTCATT
The DNA here is from genome assembly GCF_022355385.1 of Mustela nigripes. Taxonomy (NCBI): domain Eukaryota; kingdom Metazoa; phylum Chordata; class Mammalia; order Carnivora; family Mustelidae; genus Mustela; species Mustela nigripes. The sequence goes on from NC_081558.1 coordinate 63,787,397, forward strand.
TATTAATACCACTTTCCCTGGTGCCTTGCAAGCAGGAGGTACTTATTATGGGCTGAGTTGTGTTTCCCGCCCCCAAATTAATATATTGAAGCTGTAATCCTCCATACCTTAGAACATGACTGTATTTGGAAATAGGGCCTTTCAGTAGGTGATTCAGCTGAAGTGAGGACTTCAGTGTGGGCCCTAATCCAATCTGACTGGTGTCTACAAGAAGAGGAAATTTGGACACATGGACACGAGGAATGCATGCGCACAGAGGAAAGGCCATGGGAGGATACATGGTTAAGGTGGTCACCAACAAGTCAAGGGGAGAGGGCTCAGAGACATGGATACCTTGATCTCAGACTTTCAGTCTGAGATTTCTTCTGAGAGATTTCTTCTGAGAAATCTCAGTTGCTCAAGCCACTCCGTCCCTCCTAGTTTGTTATGGCAGCCCTAGCAAACTATACAATGCTCAGTTAAAGCTTGTCAGGGTGAAACATGGTGCTCCTAAAGCTGTCAGTTCCAATCAGAAAGAGCTACACTGAGGCCTTTCCTGCAGGGTCTCTAATGTCCCACATGACAATATGCCCAGCCATGCGTTTCGCTGGGTAATGAGAATGGAAGCCTTGGTAGATTGTCTTGTCCGTGCTGTCTGGCTAGGAATGTCCTTCTTCACACACATCCCTGGGGACCTTCTGCTTATTGTCTAAGTCACAGCTCTAGTGATGGCTCCCAAGGCCCATCCCCAGTCTTCCCCGACTTCTCCATTTATGTGTGCTCTGGGAGACTTAGCATCAGCGCGCCATAACCTGCAGCAGAAATACATCAGCACAACTAACCTTCCACATACTTTCATTTTATTCACTGAGGTCAATGCTTTTCAGGTTCGGATCTCTGACACACCACTATGGGTTTTGGTCTGGTATGGGCATTCTGTGGAATAAGTGATTGAATGAATGATATAAGTGTGTCTGAGTTCTTCTCCTTTAGTAGTGACAAAATGAAAAAGGCGTCATACTTTCAGACTTTTGACCTGGAACAATCTGCTGGCAGAGGACTCCTTGAGTTTTCCTTCTCTCTACTCTTAAACCCTACTTTCTGCCAGTAACCAAGGCTAATTCCTTTTCCTTTGTAAATGTCTCCTGTATTCCCTCTTCTCTCCAGACCATGCCAACTCTGTTTCCCCATCTTATGGCCCCAAGTCTCTCCTTTTGTACCCATTCTAGCAGGCTTATCTTCCAGCAGTCAGGCAGGGTTGCCTGCCTGGCTTTGGCAAGAGTGGGGGGTCAAAGATGGGCATGGGAGCACATCGGGCCTGTGTGAAGGTTTGGAACAGAAGGAAACAGATGAGTGTGCTCTTGTTGTCCTTAGTCCCAAAACCAAAGGAAAAGTTCTACTCTCCACATCAGAAAACCAGGAGACAGAACTTAGATGATCGAAGGACATGCAAGGGGCGGGAACATCTTCTATGGTATGTATGTCGACCCTCATGCACGGACAGAGGGAAAAAGAGAGTCCTGAAGACCCTGAGCAGGTTCTAAAATGTACTCTAGCACTCTGAGACTGCCCCCTGGTGGTGGATGAAGCCAGGGTAGGTGCTGGTCACAGGGAGCACCTGTCTGCTCAGCCTCCCTCTCAAGTATTATATGGAGAAAGCACTGGGAACTGAGAGGTTGATGGTGGGGCCTTGGCAAAACATAGGCAAGAGCTGGACTCTTTTTTTTTTTTTTTTTAAAGATTTTATTTATTTATTTATTTGACAGAGAGATAGTACAAGTAGGCAGAGCGGCAGGCAGAGGGAGAGGGAGAAGCAGGCTCTTTGCTGAGCAGGGAGCCCAATGTGGGGCTTGATCCCAGGACTCTGGGACCATGACCTGAGCTGAAGGCAGCTGCTTTACCGACTGAACCACCCAGGTGCTCCAGAGCTGGACTCTTACAGAGAAAGGCCCTGAGCTGATGACCCTTGTGCCCCTGGAGGGCCCAGAAGGCAGTCCTCCAGCTAGTTTCCTCACTCTCCGGGCTCCCAGTCAGTAATGGCATCACCCACTTTATCTAATTTTATCAGGCCTCAAGCCTGGGAATTGCCCTTGACTCCAGTTTCCCCTTCACACTTCATATCCGGTCCATGGGCTAATACATTAGCCAAACAAGAATGTCAAAATACGTGTAGAACTTACTTACTTCATATCACTTCCACCACCGTTATCCCAGAGCGATCTGACAGCCTATCTCACCTGCACACCCGCTTCTTCAAGGCCATTCCGAAAAATGAATCAACAGCAATCAATTTTCTTGCCTCCCTGTACTCTATTTGCCGCAAAATCACCCAAAGTGACTGTTGCAGATAAAAGTCAGGTCATTTTATTGCTCTGCTCAGGACCTTACCGTAGTGTCTCATCACACTTAAAACACACCTCACAACTTTTCTGTTGCCTCCCAGCCCCTCCAGGAGCTGACCTGGGACCATTTTTACCACCCTCCTTCATCACTTACACTGCCCCAGGGCCCCAGAGCCCCTCGTCTCCATGTTGCTCCACAAAAACACCAGGAACACTGCCACATGGGGGCTGCTGTCCTCTCTTCCTGCAGTGCTCTTCCCTCTGCAGTATTCACGAACTCCTTCTTCCCATCAGCTCTCTGCACAAAGGTCATGTCACAAGAGACATTCCCACCTCCACTCTCCATCTCCCCTACCTTCTTCTGAATGCTTATTGCTATTTATTTTTTTAAGGTTTTACTTTGAAAACCTTTAAACCCCCATAAAATTGGCAAGAATAGTTCTACAAATGCTGATCATGCCCTATGCTCAGGTTTGCGAATTATTAATGTTTTGCAGTATTTGCTTTTTATTATTCTCTCTAAAGTAACAGCTATTATTATGATTGTTGTCATTGGTGCTATTGTTTTCACTACTGAGCTATCTGGGAATGTGCTGCAGATGTCATGACCTTTTATGCCTAAATATTTCAGTGTGCATCTCCCAGGAACAAAGATATTTTGTTATGCAAACTCAATATGATAAATTAAAATTGATGAGATTCTGTTACTCTGCATGCTAGTCATTCTCAAATTTCAAGAATTATACTAATACTGTCTTTCAGGGTATGAAAAATCTGCTTTGGGATCTAATCTAGGATTATGCACTGCTTTTGATTTTCATGTAATTTTTTTTCTTATTGAAGTGTACTTGACATCCACTATTATAACAGTTTCAGGAGGACAACATAGGGATTCAACAGTTCCATACATTACTCTGTGCTCACTGTGATAAGTTAAATCTCCTTTAATTTGGAATAGTGTCTTAGCTTTTCTTTGTCTTATATGACATTTTTATTTTAAATAGTGCAGAACAACTGTCTTGTAGAATGTCCTTCAATCTCAGCTTGTCTGATGTTTCTTCACAGATTTGGGTTACACATTTTTGGCAGAAATTTTACAAAAGTGATGCTGTGAACTTCTCAGCAGATCATATCAGGAGGCATATATGATACTGATTTCTTTCTATTTCATATAAGTACTCCTTTATTTACTTGTTGACTATCTGCTTCCAAAACCAGAAGGTAGTCTCCATGGGGGAGGGACAGAGAATTTTCACTGTTCTGTTTACTTCTGTGTCTCAGAACCTCAAACAAAGCCTGGCATGTAATAGGTGCTCAAGAAATATCCAAAGAATGAACCAGCTGTGGCTGACTCTAAAGCTCCGATGCATTTAACCACCAGAAACAAACAAACAAAAAAGCCAAAACAAAACAAAACAAAACAAAAAACGCTTAACCCAGCATCCTTTAGAGAATTCTGGAACATTTCCTTATCCTGTGTATTCTTGAGCAGTTACAGCATGCCAGGCAGCCTCAAGATACCTTGAGCAGCCAGGTTAAGGCCTGCAAATCCATCCTTGGGGGCTCTTAGGCACTTATTTCTAAGGCTAGCCCAGAGGGAATGTCCCTGGACCGGCTGGAGGCTGTCAGAGCGGGGTGGGGTGGAGGGGCAGGGAGCCATGGTGTTGCTGGTCAGGGGAGGGGATGGGTAAGGCTGTGCAAGGGGAGCAGTCGTGCCAAGTGGCACGCATGGCTGTGGAGGGAGGCAAGGTGCTCCACAGGCTCACAGACTCCCTATCACAGGAGCGGTTAGAGCACTGGAAGTGTGGGCTCTACTCCTCACCTTTCGAGTAGGGCATGATTGAGACCTTCCGGAACTCCTGTGTGCTAAACTCCCTGTTGATTTAGGAGTGGGGGAGTGAGGGTGAAAGGTGGAGAGGAAATCAGGGGAGACGGACGCTGACTGGAAGAAGGGAGCACAGCTCATTTTCCCAAGGCTGGTTCTCTACCAAAGGCTACCCAAAGTGACTGTTGCAGATGAAAGTCAGGTCATTTTATTGCTCTGCTCAGGACCTTACCGTAGTAATAGCCTGAGGCCTGAGTGGGGGTGTTTGTGGGTGGAGGCGAGGAGGGGGATGGTGGCAGGTGAGCAGAAGGGCAGTGAAGTAAGGTCAGACTGACATTGTGTTTCAGATGGAGTGAACTTGTATTACCTGAAAGTGAGACCCTTAGGGCCGGCAAGGAAAGCTGTGACATGTGCCCAAAATGTTGTCAGAGGCGATGAACAGAATTCCCACCAACCATGTTAGAGGAGGGTAAGAAGAAACATAAAACCGATAGCTGAGGGCACCGCATGGGGCTCAGCACCCCTCATACAGGTGCCCCTATCCCTGTTCGAGATGTATTTTCAGACACACCATATAATCTGTGGCAGGATTAGAACATGAACCCAAACTCTGAATTCCCATCTGAACACCTTTCCCACAGCCTGCTTCTGCTCTTACGTATTGACTTACTCAGGAAAAAACTTACTTAAGTCTTGAAAAAAGTGGCTAATAGATGAAGTCAGTTTGTTTCCTGAATCTTTTGTTTATTTCATACACTGAGGATTCTCCTTGACTTTGCATTCCCAGACCACTGCAGGGTACCTCTAAACCTGAACGTCAGATTTACAGAAACCTGAGAAATGGTTTTCAGTTAAACAGCTCACAGCTGTAAAGGTGGCTCGGAGACTCAGAGCAGCACCTAGCAAGAATCTCAACTCCATGTAAGAGCCTCATCTGGCGCTTTCTCTGGGTCCCCAGACTTATAAGAGAGTAACCCAGTGATAAATTGCATGCTCTATTTCTTTTTATTTTTTTTTCAACTTTGTATTTAAAAATAATTTTAGCAGGGTGCCTGGGTGGATCAGTCAGTTACAGAAGGGAGGGGGGAGAGGGGGTGGGGTAACTGGCTGATAATACTGGGAGTTAAATGCAACTAATGAATTGTTGAACACTAAAACAAAAACTTATGATGTACCATATGCTGGCTAACTGAACATAATAAAAAAATAAATAACCATGTTTCTTAAGAAAGAAACAGATATAATTTTAGCTCTCCGGAAAAGCTTCAAAACAGTAGAGCCCCCCATATATCTTTCACCCAGTTTTCCCTAATGTTAACATCTTACATAACCATACTAAGACTGCCTGCATCCAGGAAATTCACACTGATATAAAATAACTAACTAATCTACAGACCTTATTGGAATTTTGTGTTGTCCCGAAAGATCTATTTTTCTTGTCCAGGATCTATCCAAGATCCCATATTACATCTAGTCATGTTTCCTTGGTCGCTTCAATCCATACCAGGTTCTCAGTCTGTCTTTCATGACCTTGAAACTTTTGAAGACTACTGGCCTGTGTTTTGTAGAATGTCTTTTAATTTGGGTGTGTCTGAGGCTTCCTCCTTAGACTGACTTTATATATTGCTTGTAACAAAAGGACAAAAACGATGCATTCTTCTCACTGTCGCATATTAAGAAGTACCTGATGTCAAGCATGTCCCATTGCGGGCAGTACTAATTCTGATTGCTGGATTAAAGTGATATTGGCCAGACTGCTCCACTGTAAAATTACTGCATATTTCTCTATTTGTAATGAATGAGTTTTGTGTAGGAAAAACACACTGTGATGGTGAAAATATCCTATTTTGCATCCCACATTTGCCTTCTAATTTCAAATACCCATTGGTGATTACTGTCTGTAAAACTTAATACATGGTATTTGCTTAACGGTGGTGTTCATTTCCATCAGTCCTATATTTATTAATCAGCAGTCTTCTGTAGAATCTCCTTCATTTATTTACTTATTTATTTATTTACTTATTCATTCATTCATTCATTCATTCAATTACTCATTTCTATTAGTGTGGGTTGATGTATATGTCGTCTACTCTATGAGTTACAATTCGCTACTATTGCTCAAACTGTCCCAGGTTTGGTCACCGTGAGCTCCTTTAGACTGACATCTGTGTCCTTTTCAACATGCCCCAATTCTTTCTGAGTACCTCATTACTCTCTAACACTACAGGGCTCTCTGGACAGATCTTATAATATTTTCCCTGTTCTGGTCCTCGTAGCCAGTCACTTCTCCAAAGAAGCCTGGTTAGTTTTATTTTGTAATGGCTCTTACAAGCTGATATTTGGGTACTAGATGTGTTCATTGTTACTGTGGTGTCACTGACCTACGGCTCTCTCAATTGACAGAACTAGGAAATACATTCTGGAATACTCATATACCCCTACACACTTATCTATATTTATTTTTCTATCTGGATAGCAATTAAAATCCATGATTTCATTCAGATGTACTCCTTTACTAATTTAAAAAAATGCTTCATTCCCCCCCCCCTGGTTAATATGTGCATAGTTGGACTCTAAATTTCGTGTCCTCAAGGAAGAGGGGACAGAAATTAGTTGGGAGAAAATATACAGGACAAAAGAGAAAAATCAGAAAAAAAAAATGAAGGAGCAGAGAAGCTACTTAAGAGAGGAATATGGCAGTCACTTAATAAATGTTTTTTAAACTAAGTGGCTGAAATGATTTTTTCACTTCAAGACATATTTATTCACTCCCTATTATTTGTTATCCATTCTGCTAGGGATGAGGAGAGACAGAACATTGCCCCTTGTCCTTGTTCTCCTCTTGGGGAGATACCCAGACAAATCCATGATATTAGTTTTATGGTACTAAAAAACTCAGTCTTACATGCCAAATGAAAAAAAAGAAAAAAAAAAGCATAATGTAAAATACAGTGTACTGGGGTTTTTGGAGGAGTATTTTAGGCTGATAGACAATTGATGAGCAAAGGTAGGAAAATGAGGAACAGCACAAGAAGGGAGCTTCAAGTCTAAGGCATAAAAAGATACAAAGGGACCTGAGGAAAAAAAGGAGCTTGAAAAATAGGTTAGTTAGCCTCGACACTATATTTTTTTATTTTTTATTTTTATTTATTTACTTATTTTAAGATTTTATTTATTTATTTGACAGAGAGAGATCACAGTAGGACAGAGGAAGGGAAGAGATCACAGAGAGAGAGGAAGGGAAGCAGGCACCCTGCTGAGCAGAGAGCCCGATTCGGGACTTGATCCCAGGACCCTGAGATCATGACCTGAGCCGAAGGCAGCGGCTTAACCCACTGAGCCACCCAGTCGCCCCAGCCTGGACACTATCTTATAGCAACTGATAATTGCTAGCAAGTATTAAGCAAGGGAAGAAGTTACTCATATTTATATATTTACACCTTGCGATATTAATAAAGATGTATACCTACGGTAAAAAACAAATCATACAATAGAAAAAGGGACTTACTGAAAAGTAGGTTTTCTTCTCACATTAGATCCCTAGCTCAACTCTGAGTTGAACCATAACAACTTCTTCCAGAACTGTTCTGTGTATATATCTGCATGTATATGTAGCACATTTTCATTTGAAAAACACAAATGTGAATATATTGTGCACATTTTTCTGTAACTTGCTTTTCCATTTCATAATGTGTATTGGGATCTTCCTATGATATGCATCTAACAATATGGGAGATTCAACCTATTCTTTACTTGCTGTCTAATATTCCATCCAATGGAGGTACCAGACTGTTGCTCTTTTGATGGACATTTGATTGTTTCTAGCATTTTCTTGAAGCAGAGACCTGCATTTGTTTACCAAAATCCATTTTCATTTTCTTCCTGGGTGTATGATTGGATTGTATTTCCCAAAGCTTTCAGCACATAATTGTCCAAATGGCACAGCATTCTTGCTAATGGAATATAACGACATTGTATGTGTCACTTCTGAAACTAGGACGTTAGGCTGTGTGCCTGTCTGCTCTGTTCTCTCTTCCCCTTTCGCACCAACTGCAATATGCACGTGGTGTCGATCCTCTTTTCAGCACGAAGATAATGGCCATCCTAGAGGATGACAGAGCAGCATCTTGGGAGGAAATGGGTCCTTGAATGGCCATAAGGAATAGAATTTTCCCTGAAATCTGTGGGAGAGAGAAATAAATATTTCTTGAGCCACTAAGTATTTGTTGGACTTCATTATTACAGCAGTCTATTGTTATCCTCACTAGTATATTTTCAATTATAAACAATGCTGGAGTGAACACTTTGCACATACATCTTAGGAGCTTTAGTGTTGGAAGTAGAGTTGCTTGGCCAAATATATGTTTTTAAATTCACAGTCCCATTAGTTGGTACAAGAGGGTACAAGAGGGTGTCTTTTTCTCCATACTATAACCAGACCTATTATATTTTTAAAGTATTTGCCCACTTTATGGATAGCAAATGATATACAGACTTTAAAAACTTTCCATATTTAATGATCAGTAGGACTAAATTTCTTTCTATATGTTGATAAGCTAATTTCCATGGAATAAATGAACAAAAACTAACTGCTCAAGATGATTTTTTTCTAGTAGGTTACAAATCTCATTACTGATATGTAAATGTTTTATAGATTTGTAAATCGATTTTATATTTGAATAGCAAACATTTTTCTCCGTTTGTCATTTATCTTGGACTTCATTCACAGAATGTGTTTACAGTGGATAATTAACATTTTTTCTGGAGTCAAGTTTATCATCTGCTGCTGATAAGGGCCAACACGTACTGACTTCGTACTTGCTTATTCTGTGGTCCTTGAGGCTGTTGTATCACTTAACTCATGATATATACTTACATTGTCCTCCCTTCCAGCTTAAGATATAATATAAGGACTTAACAACATCAACAGGAATACTAAAGTGATCATAGGAAACTTTTCTCACTTGTTTAGGTACAAATTCCAGATTGTGAAAAACTCTTTTCATTTAGAAATGAAAGGACATAAAACACAAACTAATAATACGGTGAGTCTCTGAAAACTTCTAAAACATAAAATGAGTAAAGATTATAACATTCAGGTAGTAAAGGAAGAACATAATTATAAAAATGCTTACTACTGGGATAAAAATAAAATTTTATGTACTCTCTACTTTGGGATCTCAATACATCTGAGGGAATGTCTGCAAATACTGCAAAACAAGATATGCACTGACGTGACCAAAGTAGATTAGCAAGGGAGGGATCTGGAAGTTAAGGAAGATGCCTAACAACCAGTAATAGCACAGTAAAGTTCACAACAACAGGAAAAGTAAAAGCAAGAAAGACTAGTTTTGCAGAAAGGTGATTGAGTGATGTGGGGGCATAAGTTTGAGGATCTCCCACACAGTACAAAGTGAGGGTACAGTAATTTGAAAACCACTAGAGATGATCGTATTAGAGAAGCTATAAAGAAGCAACTGAATCCTGAAGGAGACTCCAGAAAGACTAGAGCAGCTGCATTGCTCAAAGATAAGAGTTCGTTCCCTGGCTAAATGAGGTAAACAGATCCAGATCAGACATCTCTCCTGCTGCCAGCAGGCTGAAGTATCCTGTCAGAATAGGAGGGTGTTTCAAGTAAAGAAGGACATTCAAGCACACAGGCAGGAAAAGGGGTCATCTCTGAAGAAAGAAACCTCAGTCTCACTTCAAATCTCTGTTTTACCACATGAAACACTTGAAGACAAAATGATGATCCAAGTATTCTTATACCAGACAAATGAAAACAAACAAACAACCCAGACAAATTACCATTAATAAGCACAGAAAACAAAGGATGAGAAAATCTGGAAAACACGAGGCATGAAAGGACTTGTGCTTGAAATAATTTGAACATGTTTAAGTTAGAATGACTGGTATAAACAGTTCACAGAGAAAATTCACCTCTTATAAATACATAATGAAAGAGATGACACATAATTAAAGAGGTTTTTGTTTTTTTTTTAAGTTTATTTATTTATTTAAGTAATCTCTACACCCAATGTAGGGCTCAAACGCATGACCCTGAGATCAAGAGTTACGTGTTGTTCCAACTGAGTCAGCCAGGCACCTCTAGAAATGTTTTTAATAGGAATAAAAATCTCATGACTTGTAGTAACAAAACAGGCCAGGAGGCCAGTGGGGGACGGGATGTGGAAGAGGAAATCAGGTTGTGTTAATTTCCCCATTTTATATGGAGGAAAATGAACACAGACCACAAAGGTATTAGTTACAGCTGACATTTGAGTCTTACTATGTTGTCACACAAATTTACATCTATCATCTCTTTGATCTGCCAATCCACCCTATCAGGTCGGTGCTATTATTATTGTTATTGTCAATTAGGAGAAAAAGGAGCGTCAATGATGTGCTATTCTATTCTAAATAGTAATAATTCAAAGCATATAGTTTCAATAAATGTTAGCATAATTTATTTTTTTCTAAATGATTTTTTAAAATATTTTACTTATTTATTTGACAGACAGAGATCACAAGTAGGCAGAGAGGCAGGCAGAGAAAGAGGAGGAAGCAGGCTCCCTGCTGAGCAGAGAGCCTGATGCGGGGCTCAATCCCAGGACCCTGGGATCATGACCTGAGCCGAAGGCAGAGGCTTTAACCCACTGAGCCACCCAGGCACCCCTATGTAAGCATAATTTAAAAAGTAACCATTAGTACATTCTAAAACTTGTATTATCTTCAATTTATTAGAAAAATTATTTATATAGTAGAGAATAGTTAAAGAAAAAGAAAAGAAAATGGCAAAGAGCATGAAAACCTCCAGAAACAGAAATTAAAATGACAAAGATGAAATCACACATGTCAGTAAATGCTAATGGATTCTGTTCTTCTTAAATAAATATAAAATGTACTTTAGAAGAGCCCCACCAAAACAAAAACAATTCCTGGAGATAAAATAAATGAAGGAGCAAAAAGAGTAGCAAATGCCAGCAAAGGAGAAGGATATTTGCAGTATTAATATTACACAGAGGAGAATTTTTTAAAATTTAAATTCAATTAATTAACATATAATGTATTACTGGTTTCAGAGGTACGGATCTGTGATTCATCAGTCTTGTATAACACCCAGTGCTCTTTACATCACAATGCTTCCTTAATATCCATCACCCAGTTACCCCATCTTCCACCCTCCTCCACTCCAGCAACCCTCAGTTTGTTTCGTATGATTAAGAGTCTCTTATGGTTTGTCTCATAGAGGAGAATTTAAGTTGAAAAAAGTCAGTGGGACAGAATGGGAAGTTAGAGGTGCCTGGTGCAATCCATAATGAAGTATAAACAGTTGTGAGCTGTTATGCACCAAATAATATGACATTAGAATATATAAAACTTTTAAATTGTAAAAAGCAATAGATTGAAATGATCCGGTAGTTAAAATACCTGATTTTCTTCAGTCCATAATACATGTAACATTGTAAAAGAAAGCATAAAATTTCGGAAGAGTTAAATGTATAATGTTGATTTAATTCAGAGTATTAAGTTCTCTACATGTTAGTAAATATATTTCTTTTCAAGGGCCCATGAAGCACAAACGTTAGCTTATAAGCAACCACAAAGGAATCCTCAATGAGCTCCTCAACATAGATAACTACACAGGACATAGACAATGAACACAGAGCTATAGGACAAGAATTTAATAACCAGACGTTAAATAAATAATATTAAAACACCCAAACATTTGGAAATGAATCCCCTCCACCATCTCATCAGCTTGCAGGTGCATATACATCTGCTTCTGTTTTGAAGTACTCAGAAAATAATGATGAAATTAATAATTATAAAAATGTAGAGGATATAATCACAATTATATTCAGGAGTGACTCCAAAGCCATAAAAGAGTTATGTTTTATGTTTATGTTTATTGTTACAACAAAATAGTGAAAATTAACAAACTAAGAATGCAACTTAAAAAGTAGTAAGAACAAGACAGTGAATATGAAGAAATCAGGAGAGTGTTTAATAGATAAAAGCAGAAGTTAACGAAAAATCAGAGACTAGATCAATTCAAGACCTACTTTATTGAAAAATATGAAAACAGAAAATACTTAGTCTAATCAAGAGGAAAAGAAAATATCTGCACTAAATACACAAAATGTAGAATGAGAAAGGAGGCATAATCACAAATGTAAGAGATCTGCAATCCTTTACTAATAATACACTTGAACATTTCGTTAAATTTAAAAAGGTAACTTCCAAGAATATATAAATTGCTAAGATTGATTTATGCTATTGGCAGTGTAGAGAATTAGCTCAATTGCCATAGGAAATATGGGAAAAAATTTCTAAATAATGATCTGCAAAATGTGGTTGGATCCAGTGTTTTATGGGCAAGTTCCCCTTCAAATTTAAGGAACAAATAAATTCTATACTTTATAAGCTATATCATAACATAGATACAAATAGGTGACTTTCTAATTCATTCTTTCCTCACTGTATTATAAATATCATTGCTAGATGATGAGGAGAATGGTACCAAAAGTATACAAATATCCACATTCTACACACTAATTTCATTTCTGAATGGGGGGGCATATTCTAAATACAATTTGAGGAAATCAAATAAATCTATGTGTTGAAAGGATTATATCTCATGGTCAAAGAGGGCTTATTCTAGGAATAGACTATTACATTGTTTTTGAAAAATTCTGGCCAGAAATAGTAAAGCAAACAATAGAAAATTTTTGTGAGGGTGTATGTGTGTAACACTGTGTGTCTATGTGTGTGCATAAAATACACTATAGCTCACCAAATGAAGACTAAACATAGGCTGTGCTACCTGATTCTCCTGAATCAACCCCTGGATACACCACATACACAGGAAGGAGGTAACAGAGAAACCAGTAGGTCTTTGGGTTCCACTGTATTGGAAAGAACAGCTTAAACTTGGAAGACAATTAAACACCATGGGATGCATAGGGAAACACTTTCTGTTTGGACGTTTTCCTCTCCTACATGGCTTTAGGAAGCTCATTTTCCCTACACTCGTATTCATGCGGAGACTGAAGAAGTAATGCCAGCTTGAGGGCCAGTTAGGGGCCATGGAGTAACATCAAGGATCTCTGGATACCTGGTACCATGGGCGGCAAGCCAAAGACTTGCCCAAACTCCTTCCTGGCTTCTCCCCACATGTAAACTCTATGGCAGCTCTTGGTATAAGAGAAGTGGAAGTGCAGAGACGTCTCCTGAAGAGCAAGGTGATCTAGTTGGGAGAGGGGGACTATAAACAGAGAATGATTGGGTCCACATAACAATACAAAAGGATGGCTGCTCTTGGTGTATCCTTCCCCCTAAAACTCACCAGGGACATGCTGTACAGCTTGGGCTTTTATACCTGATGGACTTCCCATCAGGTACAGATCACTAGCCAAGGCAGTAAAGACTCCCAGGATAATATTAGCTCACAGGGAAAAATAACACAGAGAAGAAAGTTAATCGACCAGAACAGAATATGAATTTAACACAGGCATAATAAAAATCTTAAAGCATGAAGGGACAACGTTAGCATGGTGCAGGAATAAGCAAGCTTTCGGAGATGTGGAAACACTGAATATAAAAATATGAGTTGTTATAAGGAACTCAAGAGAAAGGTTGATAGCAGCAAGGATACTTTTCTGTAGGTAATTTTAAGTGTTTTATTAAAGGACATATAAAAATACCTGAATAAACAGAAAGATATTCCATGTTCATGGATGGCATGACCTAACATTTTTTATTAATTCTCTCCAAATTACTATAAACACTCAATATAATTTCAATAGGCTAGTTTGAACAAGTTAACATCTAAATATAAAAATTACCCTATACCACAATAAAGAGTAAAGGCACTATTAAAAAAGAAGAGTAAAGATGGTGATATCCTAACCAGATTTGAAGACATACTACAAAGTCACAGGAATAAAAAGATATGTGATATTTATGTAGAACTATATAAAGCAAAGGACTCAAGTTAAACACAAAACCCTGAAACAAGGTGTGGGTGTGTGTAGAACCGTGTGAGTGTTACAAGGGTTTGTCAGAAAAACATTAGCACTACACAGAGACAGACAAATTTGGTTCCTTCCTCTCTTTGTACCAAACACACATTCACAGTTGAATTAAAAATCTAAATGTGGAAGAAGAAAGCTAACAAATGAGGATATACGAGAGTATCTTTGGCACCTGGGTAAGGAAAATTTCTTAAACAGACCCAGTCATCATAAACCATATGAGACAATATTGGTGGGTTTTGCAGCCTTAACAATTGCTGGCACATGCTTGACATTGTTGTTTGATGTGAACGCGAAGTAAACATTTGTGAGAATAAACCAATGGGATTTGGGGTTTTTTAGTTACACAACTGAGCAGGACAACTAGCACACCAAAACAGAGAAGGTCAGTGTGGTTTATGTCTGGTATTAATTGCAGGGGGTCTGGCAAGAGATTGGGGTTTCTGTTTGTAAAATAGAGCTATAAATGTCTAATAGTGAAATGCTGGATCAATGTAATAGAATTTTAATGAAAATTGAGCAGGTTCATCTGCTGGAAACCGTAGGAGATGAAGAACATGTTCTCTGTTGTGTAGTTTTGGTGTGACCCTACCAAAATCCTTGCATAAAGTCTGTACCCCAATTAATGAAAAAAAATCTAGGGGTGCCTTGTTGGCTCAGTCAGTTAAGTGCCTGCTTTTGGCTGGGATCATTATCCCAGGGTCTTGGGAATCAAGCCCCACATTGGACCCCCTGCTCAGCAAGGAGTCTGCTTCTCCCTCTTCCTCTCACCCCCATTCATGCTCTCTTTCTCTCACTCTGCTATGTCTCCCCCTCAAACGAATAAATAAAATCTTAAGAAAAAAAAAAAATCCAGAGAGGCAAGCCGGCTATTCTCACTGGAATGGAAAGTCCTCAAGAGCAGAGTTTTGTCTGTTTTGTTCATTCCTGTGCACAGAGCTGTGCTGCCCAATATGAAACCAATTGCAACCCATGGCCGAGGGATGCTCATTAAAATGCACCCTGATTCAGGAGACTTGGTGCAAAGAAAAAAAAAGAAGGTTAAACATTTTAGCAATAATTTTTTTTTTCCATCCACTACATATTATAATGGTAATATTTTGGATATATTGGGTTAAGTAAAAATATATTATTATAATTATTATTAAATATTTTATTTATTTATTTGACAGAAAGAGATCACAAGTAGGCATAGAGGCAGGCAGAGAGAGAGAGAGAGAGGGAAGCAGGCTCCCTGCCAAGCAGAGAGCCCAATGCGGGGCTCGATCCCAGGACCCTGAGATCATGACGTGAGCCGAAGGCAGTCACCCAGCACCCCTAAAAATATATTATTAAAATTAATTTCATCTGCTCTTTTAAAATTTACATTAATATGGCAACTGGAAAATCTAAACTTCTATATGTGCCTTGCATTATATTTTCATTGGACAGTGCTTGTCTAGAGTAATGAGTGGAATATTACAGGGCTAAAAGATGCTGGATAAAAGAATGAATAAGCATGTTCGTCCAAATGGCTCTTGTAATCAGCATGAATTAGTTTTTTCCATTTGTTGTGCAGTCTTATATCATTATATGTAACTAAAAAGGTTCTATGAACTTGGAAGAGAGGGGCTTCAGTGGGGATGCCTAATTAAGCAGTATTCAAAGGAAGAGCTATTGTTCATTTCACAGAGAAGTTACTGTGTAGCAGATACATTATATGCACACTCCCATTAAAATCACTCTACAACTCTATGACAGATTACTATTCCAATACATAGATGCTGATACTGAGGGTCAGAGTCGGAAAGGATGTGGTACAAGTGGTGAAGCCAGGAGTCAGCTCTGCTCACTCTAACCAAGCTGGACGTTTGAAGACAGCCCAGTCTCACCATGCCCCTCCCTCCTCACACTCTATTTTTCGGCTGCAAGTGACTAGCAAGGGTGCACTTTCCTGCCTCTGAGCTTTGCTCATGCTATTCCTCTGCCTGGGAACACCCTCTCACCCTTTCAAAAAGCCAGCCATCTGCTATGTCAGGATTGTCGTGGTTGGAATTACTCGTTTGTTGTCTATGTCCTTCTTAAAATGTGAATTCCACAGATGCAGGCAGGCTTTCTGTCTCGTTCACTGGGGACACCTTAGCAATTAATAGTGAGCCTGGTGGTGGGGATTATGGAGGGCATGTATTGCATGGAGCACTGGGTGTGGTGCAGAAACAATGAATCTTGGAACACTGAAAAGAAATAAAATAAAATAAAATGAAAAAAAAAAAAAAAGAAATGCCTGGTACACAGGAAGTACTCAAAGATTATTGTGCAGATCAATGAAGAGTTTTCCATTGTTCCGACAAGAACTAATTGCCTCTTGGATCTACTATAACATGATGCTTGTATTCTAAGTACAGTTCTTATTTTACCAGGTAGCTATTAAAATCCACTCTCTCTTTATGTCTTCCCACCTCAAGATTTGTAAATTTCTTGAGGATTAGATTAGGTCTCAATCAACTTTGAACCTCTCCCAAAGCATTTTTCAGTCTTTTTCCCCTATAGGACTTTTAGCTGGCAGATTCTGTTAACTACATACCCAACTTCCAGTTTCTACTTCTTTTTTTCTTACAGAATCTCCATTCTGCGTGGAACAGCCTTCCTTATAGCTGGAAATGGCTGTGACATGGTTCTGGCCAAGATAATGTACATCCGATATGGATGTCTCCCGAGAGTTCTTTTCCTGATAAAAGAGGGAAGACTCGTTTGGCCTCTCTTTCCTTCTCATCTTATGCACAGACATGATGTCTAAAGTTATAGCACCATCTTGTCATCTCAGGACCCTAAATAGGGGGACATAAGCCACCAGGCTATGGTGACAGAACAGAGAAGAGGAAAATCCTGATAGGTTTGTTGAGTAGCTGGACCAAGGCCAGCAACTTCCTATCTCTAGATTTCTTGCAATGTGAGAAAAACAAACCCAGAGCTGTTTATCACTGTAAGTCAGTATTTTTGTGTGTCACTTTTAGCCAAAATTATCTTTAATTCATCCAGCTGATATCTTTAACTGGTACAGCGTGTATTTGCCATACTCCCAAGATTATATGCAGATATTTGGCAAACCCAAAATATTACCGCAGGAAAGCAAATCACTGAAAAATTTTGAAATATGAAGAGACTGAGGCTCAGAGAGGCCAAGTGTCTACTGATGGGAAGCAGCAGAGTCAAGAATCAAACCCAGGTCTCTCAAGACTGCAGAGCCCATGCTTATGCCTTCCCGGGCATAAGCATGGTATGCACTGCCTGCAACACCCACATGCCTTGGCCTCATGAAGATACATGGACCTCGGAAGACCTCACCCTGGTGCATACTCTCTCCTGGGCTTAGTTACCATGGTCTCACTTCCTACAATGGGGTTGAACTCTGTTAGCCAAATGCGGCCAGCCTTTTTTTTTTTTTTTTTTTTTTTTTAAGATTTTATTTACTTGAGAAAGAGCACAAGCAGGGGAGAGGGGCAGAAGGAAAGGGAAAAGCAGACTCCCTCCTGAGCAGGGAGCCAGATGTGGGGCTTGATCCCAGGACCCCAGGATCGTGACCCGAAGACGCCTAGTTGACTGACCACCCAGGCGCCCCTGCCTGCCTTTCCTGGACTTCTCTTTAAAAGCACCTTTAGAAATCAGCCACCAGCACCCTTCTGGCATCCTCTCAACCTGAGATGGGAGTATGTCGTGTGTGTTTGAGGAATGCCAAGGACCTTGAGCATCAGTGAGCGGAACATACTGAGGGAAGGACAGGAGGAGAAAAAGATGCAGATATGGTCGTGCCCTGAGCTGTGTCCGTTTGAGGCATTTACTGAGATGACAGACAGTGGGGAGAAGCACATCTGAGGGAGAGGAGGATGGCACACGACAGTTGTTTTTGCTGGGTTAATTTTGAGATGACTATCACACATCCATGTGAAGATGTGGTAATCAGAGAGAGTTCAAATCCACTAAATTTACAGTCCCAAATGTCACCCTAAAGTGTTCTGATAAGCCAGGGGCCAGATGGCAAGGCTCTAGAGTAAACTGGATAGGTTACAAGATATCCTTGAAGACAAAGACAAATATCCGTCGGGAGTTACAAACACACATTCTGAGATTTTAGCTTTTCGCTTCATTTTGCAGCTGAGCCCATCGATATGTGACAAAAAGT
Organism: Mustela nigripes; assembly: GCF_022355385.1. Lineage (NCBI taxonomy): Eukaryota > Metazoa > Chordata > Mammalia > Carnivora > Mustelidae > Mustela > Mustela nigripes. The sequence continues at coordinate 63,805,739 of NC_081558.1, forward strand.
TTGGTGTATTTACATGTTTGGTCCATTGCCTCAGCCTGGGAAACATACTGATTACATTTCACTGCAGATAACAGAGAGAACTGCCTCCCTCTAAGATTTTCTCTGAAACAAACAAAAAATATACAAACACATATGTAAACACGGCCGTTAGGCAGCATGGCAAAGGGCTCTGGGGAGTGGACTGCCCCGAACTGTCAAGCTGCCAGGGTCTACATTCTGGTTTTCATTCCTAATAGCTTCCTTAACCTCTTGGTGGTTGGATAACGCAGGCTGTGGGGTAATTCAAAGACATAATCTCCATTGAGCTCTTAGTACAGAGTCTGGTACAATGTATCAACCTAATAAATATGAGCCATTATTCACTTACATTCACAGAGGCATGTAAGACAGAGACTCATAATCCACTGAACACATATCTTCACATCCATGCACTGATAAACACATACCAGTAAATCTCCATCTACAGTACATGCACACATATTTACAGAAAATGCCTTAAAATTTTCTCATTCCCTCACCGGTTGTCTCGCCTGACTTTGACTTGATAACATTCCTCTTTAATGCTTTTCAAGAATGGAAAGATTTTCTTTTTCTTTCTTATTCCCTCCCCCCCGCCCTGCCCACACACACACCCAAGAGCTGGCTTTTACTACCAATGCCTGCCATGGTTCACAGCTGGCTGTCCTCCTGAATGAATGACAAATACACTCAGCAAATCACTTTCTCTAAAAATAGACCATCCGGATGATCTTTACCCTCAATTCTCATTTTCATACATCTTGAAAAGAAAAATTCCTTTCTTTTTAGAGGTTTACTGCTAATCTATCCCAAGTAGTACAACTCTATGAAAATGAACAATGTTTTTTTCTTCTTTTGCAAAATGCCTTAGTTTTGCTCCACCTGTTTATTGGATTTATATAAAATATAAATGTAAGACTAACACTTCTCTCCATGTTCTGCCAGCTGAATGTTCATTCTGTTTGGCTTTATGGAGCTGTTTACCTGGAGTATTTTACCTTGATAATTTAATGTATGTCTTGACTTCTCTGTTTCTTCTTCCAGATACACCTGAATGAACTGAGTGGATATAAGATACTTTTCAAGTCATAGTCACTGTGCAGAAGCAGATGAATTGCTTTCAGCATTACAAGCCAAACAATTTTTTGATAGACATGATTCTTCAAGAGTTTGCTTGACTTTATGGGTCATGGACTACATGGCTCACATCACCTGCACTGCTGTGATGCATAGGTTTGTGGCAAAAAGAAACAAAACACCCCTCCTCCCCCAAATCAAAACACTACAACACTTAGAATGCATTTTATACTGGGAAAATCAACACCATTGGCCCAATGCTAATAGAACCTGAGCATGATTTCTATTTACCTCCTTATAACTTTAATATGCATAAACCAATTAAATTCCAATTTGGACCACTGTGCTTTCCTGCTCTGGATTGGAAGGAGGCATTCCATCAAGATCTAAATACTGTATCTTTAACAGCTCCTCCAAAGTCTATCTTGACATACTTACTCTGTATTTTCAAACTGGGGAGCCCTGAATATGGGAGACTACAGGAAATAGGCCAAATCTACAATTATATCCTCTAGATGCCATTCAGTAAAATCAGCAGCAATGGACTTTGCAAATTTCATGTTGGTGACTTTGACAACATTCCCTGGACAGAGGTACCTGTTGTCATCATCATAATGGTTATTAATATTTCTAAGTATAGTACAGTAAGTAAAGGAAATACTTAGTATTTCCTTTAAATACTTAGTATCAGTATTTTGCACTGATTCACTGTAATCTGGTGTAGGTGCCACAATTTAAGACTAATACACACACACACACACACACACACACACACACACACACACACACAGATTATTTAGTACCTACAACTGCAGGTATTAGCAAACCGAGATTGAACCTGGCTTATACAATAAGGATATTGTTTTATAGAACAAGAGGTTGTAATGTAGGGAGACACTAAGGACGGCTAATTCAGCAGTAGAATGACATCACAAAGAACTCAAGTTCTTTTCAACATTTTACTTTGCCTTCCTCATCCCAGGCTTAAAGTTGGCTTCCCTAGCAGTATAATCAACAACAACAACAACAAAAAACAGCTGCCTGTTGGGAAATCTTGAGCAGCAAAGAGCACTGGCATCTTCCCTTATATCTGTTCTCCCTGGCCTGGAGAACCTTTCCCAGCAGCTCATCTTCAGACTTCCTCCCAGTGTTGGCCAGAACTGTGACACACTCCCTCCTACACCAAACACTGGCAAGGAGAATGAAACTGCCAAGATTGGCTTCGATCAGTCAGGATTTACCTCCTCAGTACCAGTGCTGAGCAGAGGGTTTCCTGAAAAAACGGGCTGCATGGAGAAGGGTGAATACTAGGGCAAAATGAGCATTTCATTAGAAAGGTGAAAGAGGGTAAATGACTATGGGGTAGGCGACCGCCATGGTCTCATAAACAGACAGAGACCCCTGGTAGAGAATGATGGGAAGTAGGGGAGATGCAGAAGAGAAAGGCACAACCTTAGGGATGCAAGTACATCAGCTGTCCCCTGAGGGGGTGGTGGTGGCAGGGCTTATGACTATGACGAGGCACCATCTTGGCTAGGACACATTATAGGAGAAAGGTGATGGAGCCATTACTCCCAGGATTATGATGTTATCTTAAACTCCATCCTCGCAGACTGGAGGGAGGCCGTGCTCCTGACCTTGGGAAGAATCCCTGCCCTTTGCTGAGCAAGAAAATGGGGCCGCAGCCATACACTTGTAAGGAACTGAATTTTTCCAACAGTAAGTGAGCTTGGAAGAGGACCCTGGGCCTCAGATGACAGAGCTGGCCAACCCCTCAGTTTTGTTCTGCTAAGATGTTAAGCCCTATCTTAACTACCTCCTATATGTTAATAGGAGCCCTATTATTATATAATACACTTGTGACCCACAGAACCTGTATATTGTTTTAAGCTGCTGAATTTGTGGTATTTTGTTATGCAGCAATAGAAACAAATATGCCCACTTTGGACTTGTGGATGAGCGAGAAATGAACTTATTTTTTATGTTACACCACTAAGCTTTGGGGGTTTATAACAGCTAGTACTGCTCCATTATCTAAATATGATGATATTAACAAGGTTGCTCACAGAAAGGCAATAAAACCCCCATCAAATGTTTAGGGACTGTCTCCTCTGGAAGTCTCGTCATGGGGACTGTCTCCTGGGGCTGGTCTGCAGCGTGGTTCTACCTGCTAATGAAACGGAATTCTGAACAGCTACGATTTACTAGCTGTCACCTCCAAACTACATTCCTTTTCATTTTTGGGTTCTAGTTTGCTCCAATTAATTATGATCTGGGCCAGATACATAAAGCGTGATACCTCTGAGAATCATCAGCATGGTCTGTCACCTTTATGGAGCAGAAAAGTTTCTGCATTTCTGGCAGGTGCTAAGGATTTTAGATTTTATTTCTGAAAAAATATTTATTTATTTATTTATCTATCTATCTATTTATTTATTTATTTAATGAAATAAACACATTAACGTCTACTCTACCCTAGAAGGATTCCAGGCTTTTAAAAAATGTCATAACGCTTTCTGAACACACCTGATGGCTCTCATTTAAGTGAACACAGAGTATATACCAGGTACTGTGCTTGTAATCCAGGTGTGCCTTCTTACTTAGTGTTCACCATAACCCTGAAAAGGAAGTAATGTCAATCTCATCTTCTGCATGTGAAACTTGAGACTTAGGTTAAACAATGGGCCAAAGGTCACAGCTTTTGAATGGTGCAGCAGAGAATCAAACTCAAGGCCACCTGAATCACTCACCCATCCATGGATTTGTTTGTCCTTCATCCAAAATTCTGTCTCTAGGCATCAGATAGGGTGTGAGGAGCAAGATAAAGAATGGGGGTTGGTAAACTCCTTCTGTCAAGAGCCATTTAATAACCACTTTGGACTGTGGGGGCCGTAGGATATCTGTCACAGCTACTCGGGGATACAGTGTGAAGTGACCGTAGACAATACGTAAATGAATGAGCACGGATGTGTTTCAGTAACATTTTACTTACAAAAACAGCAGTGGGCTAGATTTGGCCTGTGGGCTGTCATGGGCGGACCCTGGTCTGGTGAGCAGCTGTGGGGCATGGATGGCCTGGTTAGCTGCCTCATCCCCCTGCTGTTGGGACACGGCTGACTGCAGGCTCTCAGGGGAGGGATCTCCCTCATGGAGGGGCCTTCCTTCCCCTCTGAGGCATGGCTGATGCACAAGAGGGTAGAGCCCCCACACTCTTTGCTCAACTCGGAATAGCCGTGATGGGCCACCCTAGCTCCAGAGCTCCCCGAGGAGGTGGCCGAGGCCTTTGTTGTCACTGCACTGATGCTGAACACCCCCTTCTGCTCACTCCTGCTTTCCAGTCTCTTCCAGGAGCTGTCCTCAAGTATGCCTCTCAGGAAACTTCCTGCAGGTGATTCTCCATCTCTCAGAGTCTGTGTGCAGGAGGCAGTGGTAAGCAGGTGAGTAGGGAGAGGGGTTGCAGGAGAAACGAAGAAGGCCAAGCATGGGCAAAGATACGGAAACAAGAGACTCATGATGGATTCCAGGAATCAGATGTGGTTCATTGTTGCAGGGATGTGATGTGTGGCTAAGGAATTAGCTGAATCTGAGGAGAGGAGGGACAGGAGTTAGATCACGTAAGGCTTCGAAAAGCAGGTTTACATCGGAGGCGGGAGTAACTGCCAAGAAGCAGCCCCAGGTGTCTGCAGGGCCCTTCTCTACCTTCTGACCATTAGGTCAAGGGTATGATGCCTGGAGCACTCTCCAAGGAGAGGGGCATATCTTGGGGCATATCTGGCCTCAGGGAGTCACCCGATGGAGGAAATCCAAAGACCCTCACAGTAGAAGTATGGTCCCCAGGCTTCCAGATCTCAGAGGACACAGTGTAAGTCTGGGGCTTGGAGAGTGACACCACGGGTCAGGGACAGCAAGCTCAGATCAGAATGCAGAGAAGCCAGAAGGAAAAGAGTGTGGCTGGAAGGGCTTGCCTTTTGGGGGTTAAGGAAGGAAAGGGCCTGGCACCAAGACCTCCTAAAGCCTAACAAGACCCTTAAAAAACCATCTGTGCTTTCCTATTTCATAGTCTTAAAAAATAAACAACAGTTGATCTTAAAAAAATTTCAAATAATATGGCTATACAGTAGCCCCCCTAATTCAGGGTGTTGCTTTCCATGGTCTCAGCCCCCTGTGGTCCAGAAGCAGATGTTCCTCCCACTGACTGATCCTCAGAAGGTCAACAGTAGCCTAACGCTGTGTGGCAGTGCCTACGTCATTCTCACTTCAACTCCCCCTGTGTAGGTATTTTATCACCTCACGTTATCACATGAAGAAGGGTGAGTACAGGCCAACAAGAAATTTTGAGAGAGACAGACCACACCCACATAACTTTCATCCTAACAAATCGCAATGACTGCTCAAGCTTATTGTCAGATATTATTATTACTCTCTTACTGTGCCTAGTTTATAAATTAAATCTGGTCATAGATAGGTATGTATAGAAAAAATATAGCATATAAAGGGTTTGGTACTACCCACAGTTTCAGGTATCCACTGGGCTCTTGAAATATATCTCCCCTAATAAGGGTGTTTATAATAAAGAAAGAAAATCACTTTATGTAATTTTTATCACCATTTTTAATATTCCACCAAACAAGATCTCAGAACGGCAAAAGTTTGGTGTGCATCCCAGAACAATTTCTGAGAACTTACTAGTATGTACTTGTACTTAAAAACATCTATCATCTATTGATCTATTATTTCAATATTTTAAAAACTCATGGATTATCCTACACACTTTGTTCTGTGACTTGCTTTTTCCATGTCGGATCAGACATGTATGTCATCAACTTTACAAATGCTTTTCCATGTTATGGATTCAGTGTGTTGTATTTAATCATTATAAAATTGATGGCAATTTGGGGCTGTCCTAGTTTTTGCTGTTGTAAACACTGCTAAAACAACTATTACTGCTGAAATGAACATTACCACATGCATATTTGCATATACAAATGCACAGGTGCACTTAGTAATATTATTAAAACTAACTAATTTCATGGGTCTGCTGTGGGTCGAGCACAGTGCTAAAGTGTTTATATGTGTTACTCATTTAATTCTCACAATTACTCTTTGAAGTAGGTTTCATTATGATCCCAATACTACAAGTGAAGAGATGGTGCCTAAGAGAGTTTAAGCAACCTGCAACTAATACCCCAAGAAGGATAGTGGAATGGAATTTCTCATTGCCATTTTTTAAAAAAGTCCTGTTTTTATATGATTGGAACTAACTTGAGTTGGACTGACATCTTTACAACATTGAGTCTTCTCATTGAAACAATGTCATGTCCTTTCATTTATTTAAATAACATTTGTCTTTCTATAATGCTTGCATGTTCCTCACACTGGATAACATATTTCTTGCTAAACATATTCCTAGGTTTGGCATAGTTGTTATTGCTGGTTCGAAGAAAACAAATGGATTTCCCATTTTGATTTTGAGCTTGTAGCATACCAAATTCTCCTGTGAGTTATAGAAGTTTCACTGATTATTTTGAACAGATAGACTTTCTTATCAACTGCTTAGTAATAGCGACTTTGTCTCTTCACTTTTTTAAAAAAGATTTTATTTATTTATTTGACAGAGAGAGAGAGAACAAGTAGGCAGAGAAGCGGGGGCAGGGGCGGCGGGGAAGCAGGCCCCCCACTGAGCAGAGAGCCCGAGACCCTGAGATCATGACCTGAGCTGAAGGCAGAGGCTTAACCCACTGAGCCACCCAGGCACCTGTCTCTTTGCTTCTAATACTTATTCTTGCTTATGTCTCCCATCCTGGAACTTCCAGAGCAATGCTGAATAACACAGGCATGACTGCATCCCTTACTTTAAAGGCATTCATGGGGTGATTGCTACAGTTCTCTGGTAGATACTCTTCAACAGGTAAATAAATCCCAGCTTACTAGGGATCTTTTTGATAATCAGCAATTCCAGTTGATTCTGCACCAGTAGAGTCCAGGCAATTTTCTCCTCTTTTCTATCAAAGAAAGGGATTATATATTTATTTGTGTTTCACTGCCCTTGCTTTTTTGGGGTATATTCTTCTTGGTTATGAGAGAAATACTTGTAATGCCCAGCCTTTATTGGGGCCTTTTGATTTCAAAATATAAACCTAATCTTCTTTTATTTAACTTTCTATTCATTTTCCTTTTCCTTTTCAATATTTTTTCTTTTTTTTTCCCCTTCTCTATCCTTTTCTTTAATTATCTCCTCAACTCCATTTCAGCTGCCCTCTCTCACGGGCAATGACTGGTTGGTCTCGTTTCCACTCTCAATATGAGACTTTTCTTTTATAAATTACCTTTCTTTTGTTGTATTTTTTGGGAGATGACATTATCTTCCATCTTACTGATTCAGTCTTCACCTTTGTTTATTCTACTTCTGAGACCTTGCGTTGTTTTTATTTTTTTTTAATTTACTTTGGAAATTGTATTTTTCCAAAAAAATTGATTCCTATTCATTGATTTTCTTTGTACTAGAAACCTGTTCTTTTGATATGATCACAATATATCTGAATCTCTCTGAAGATACCAAATGGAAAGTTTTCACAGCCATAATCCTTGTGTTATCTCTCATTTCTCTGGGTTAGTGTACATTGGTCCTTCTTGTTCGTGCTTCGGCTGTCTGTTCATCCCTACGGCTGAAGAACGAGCTTGATTATATGGGTAGCTGTGGTGTGGTGCCCTGATTCTGCCTGACTCAGGGATACTGACAGGTAGCCTCTACTTTAAGATACATGGGTGGGGATTAAGCAGGCAGGATGGAGACTCCCACCAAAGTCAATGTATGGTGGGTTCTACTTTGAGGATTGAAGGCCTTTGTATATTTTATTCCTGGATGGAGCTCTCTCTTGTCATTTTCTTGCAGTTATGATATTTGAAGTCTGGAATTATCTTGGGCTCTGCTCCTCTGCATGGCCCCCGAATCCATTCTGGGTGACATCCCAGGCTAATGCTTTGGGTTATTTAGACAGAACTCCTGAGGTGTTCACCCCAGCTGGGAGGCTATGTTTCTAGCTCTTTGAATCCTTGGGAAATGAGAAATAATGGGTCCTCTGTGCTGTGGCTTAGCTGGGGCCCTGCTGAGACCACTCCTGCTCTTTGCACCTGCTGACTCAGTCTCCAGGGCTCTGCTGGGAACATCTGTGCTCAGGTCTGTAACTACCAACTTGACAACCTGCTTCGGGCAACTGTTATCTCTCATCTGGTTTCTCCATTTCCTCAATGCTTTCTGCTTCAATCTTCCACAGTGTCTTCACAAATGTTATCTTTTCTGGTTGTCCCACACTCTTCTCTATGTCATCTTTTCACATACCTTTCCTGCCACACCGATGGGATTTTGCAAGGAAAGAAAATGAAACACCTACACCTGGCCCAGTTTCAAAATGATGAGTCTTGAATGACATTTAAAGCAGGGCCCACCATTTGCCTGGACATGTTACCTTCTCAGTCTCCGTTGGGTCACCTATGAACCTACGACACGGGAACTGTTTTGAAGATTATGAACAGGATTCAAAGGACCCGGTGAATAGCCGGCAATCAGAAACAGGGCTCAGCGAACGGTACCTGCCATTATTGTTTGCACGAATGTGACTTTGCTGCACATTGCTGGAGGGCAAGTGCAGACAGGCCACTAGTCAGGCACCGTGAGACTCACAGACATAGGACACATGGCCCGTGGGCCATTAGCTTCACGTGGACTGCGGGGGTAGTGGAGGGGGGCCGAGAGCTCAGGCAAGTTGACCAACTGCTGTAAGGGTCTCATCTGTAAGGTGGCATTGAAACAAGGTCTGTTTGGGGTGGTTGTTGTGAGGATTCAATGAAACAAGGCATGGGGAATGGCAAATCGTGGAAGGTGGGTACATGCCAGCTTCCTCCTTCTGGCCCTCTCTCCCCTTTTCTTACTCACTCTTTCCCCCTCTGTTTCTCTCTTCCGTTCCTTTCTCTTCTTTTCCTGTGTTCCCACTATTATTATTGCTGTCGCTGTCGTTTTTAATTAAACCCGGATCTGTACAATTCGCTCATCAGTTTATTCATTAAGAAAAACTATACGAAATGTTTACTTTGGCTTTGTGGGGAATAACATTTGAAAACAGATGTAAGAGCTTCCCCTACAACCCATTACTGCTTTAAGAAAGTGGGTGTGGCAAAAGCAAAAGCCAACAAACCAGCCAGCCAACTGGGACTTAGTGCCAGAACTGGGGATGAATTTTAGGGGAGGCCTGGAGCAGCCACACGCCTCCAGACCAGCCGGTTCCCTTTCCCAAGCCTGGGCATCTGCAGTTCCCTCATCTGTAAAATGAGGACAAATGAAAGGCTATGCATGTATGGCCTTGCACAGCAAGTCCTAGGGAAAAAAGTCTGTGCTCCTCCCTTGACCCCGCCAAGCTTCTGCTGCAGGGCCAGTGTGTGGTCGTGCAGGGTCTGCACTTAGGAGGGTTTCGTACTCTCCTGTTGCTGTCTTAAAATTCTTCATAACGTCTGAACAAGCAGCTCCTGCTTTCATTTTTGCGCTAGACCCCTTATGTGGCTGGCTTTGCTCGCTGTGATACGATGCACGGAAGAATCCGTCCTGCTGCCCTCCTGGCGGACAGAGGGAGCAGGTGCTCAGGTGCCTAGAGGCAGCAGGTCTGGAGTCCTGCACCTGGCTGTGGCTGCCCCTCGCCCAGCTCCCTTTCTATTCACGTCCCTGAAGCAGTCCCTGCAGGCTGCCTTGGGTTCCCTGCAGCAGCTTGGACTCTAGCTCCGGTCCGACACACGTGCTCTTTTCTGTCCGGGTTCTTAAGGTACCACTCTCTGTCAGATTCTGAAGTGATACACCTTACTACCTTTTTGTTTATGACTTTAAAAGTATTTTTTGAGCATAAAAGAAAACACACACACACACCCCCTCTATGAGTATGCTGGGAAGCAGGCTCATGCTGTGCGTGGACTTGGATGCGAAATCCCTGCCAAGGAAACACATAGCTGGGAGGTTCCCCTGCCTCCTTCACGAACCTTCAGTGGGCCATCTGTTCCTCTATTTCCAGAAGGGAGGGAGACTGTTTTTCACATGCTAATATGACTCCAAAATGGAGGGATAGAAACCTTAGAGGCTTGATTCCCTGCTTGTTTCAAAAGGAACGCACCCGTTTGGAGGTTTCAGGTTAAATTCAGTCCTATGCAGCTAACCCCCTCTGCCTTCTTTATCCATGTCCACAGTTGGGGAGGGAGGCAGTGAGTATGGGAGGTCGGGAGAGGCTGGGTCAACCCAGCATGATCCTGGGGCTTCCCTCCTGCCAGCGGAATGAATTCTGGCTCTCTGTGGGTTGAGAGAGGCTATGGCTGGAGACCCTGCATACAGGCAGCCCATCTTGAGTCAAGAGAACAACTCTGTATAATTACAGCCAGGGTGATGTCTGTAGAGCACAGTACACAAGCATGCGGAGTAGCTAGTTACATCAGTGGAACTAGTTCTCAGAGTATCTCTGTGCTCACAGTGTCATGCGTTTGAACTGCAAAATCTTAAGCCTTATCCCAGACCCACCAAACCAGAAATTCTGGGCATAGGATCTAGTATTCTGTTTTTTCATAGCCCCCTTCCTCAGGTCACTCTGGTGCACATGATGTTTGTAACTCACTGCTCTCTGGTGTTCTTTGGAGGTATTCATAAGGCTTCCTAACCCAATGTGAATGCCTAGATGGCCTGTTCTGTGGCTTTGGGCTGTAGTGACTGTTGTGGAAGTGAGAGAAGAATTCAACCACTCTGGGCCTCAGTCTCCCCAACCCTAAAATCATCAGATTTTTCTGTGATGATCTTGGATGCTCTTTCCACATTATATTTTCTATGGTCTGGGGTTCAAAGTCACCCAGTAACATTCTCAAATAGTTATATAACACATGGGCAAATAGTCATTTCACAGCAGATGAACAGCTATTATAATAGATAAATATCTATTTATATACTCCTATTTCTGTATCTATTTACCTCTCTATTTTCTATCTGAATCTGGAACATGGTAGCCCAGGTACGGAGTCAGATGACCCAAATTTGACACCAGCGACTTATCATCCATCAGATTGGGAAATCGCCTACCTTGCAGGGAGGAGATGATGAACAGACAGTGTCTGGTTCTGGGTCTGGAGCTTGAGAGCTTCCAATGGGCAGTCACAGTTACTGTGTTGCCTTACACCCATAGACCTGAGCATTATCTCACACCCCTCTTAAAGCACAACAAGCCCCTCCTTTCCCTTTATCCCTCTCCCCAAACAGTCCTGCCCAAAGCACTTGAGAATGAGTGCTTCTATGTTGTGTGGGGCTGTGTGGGGCAGCGAACTGACAGCGGCTGCTCAAACCCACTATACCTAGAGACACCATCCAGGCGGACTGTCCAGGCACTGATTCTGGGTAGGACTTCAGTTCATCCATGACTCCAAAGTCAGTTGGAAGAACTTGTCTACAAACCTGCCAATGTGTGAATCAACTTCATGAAAATCTTTCCCAGAGTCTTAAATTGGTTACCCCATATTGGCCAGTTTCTCAAGAGGTCTTTATCCCAAGGCTAACGGATGCCCATATTAGAGGATAAGATCACCAATGTGGTCTCGGAGAAGAAAGGCACCTGGGCCACCTGTCCTCTAGCCATTTCTGCACTTCAAATTGGCCAACTGGAATATCAACAAATGGCATACTTCACCTTAAAATGTTGTTTCTTCCTGGGGCACGGGATGCAAGACTCCATCAGGGCACATCCCTGCCGAGATCCCTGGCTTACTCTCCTGCTACAGGATGCGTATTGCGTTAGGGAGTGAGCAACCAGTTCCCATAGCCAACATCTCTCATAGGCTTCCACTGGGTGTCTATCAGACTTCTTTCAAATTCAGCACTCTTTTTTGAGCAAAAACGTTAGCAAAATTCCTAATTATATGAAGCATGAAAGAGGGAAATGACTGCCCTGGCTGAAATTGTACAGGTAGAGAGCTGAGCTGGCAGGTGCCATTGGTACCCCACCCAGGTCCTTTCTGCTGGGGCTGCTGCACCCATCTCACAGCTGCTTTAGTTTGCAGAGGGCTCTTCTCTTTTGAGAATTGGCCTCAGCTAATGGGAACTGTCTCCCCTGGGAGACTATGCAAGCACCCACACCCACCCCCCACCTCCACTTTGGGCCAAAGACTGACTGATACTGAGTAAAACAGTCCTGTCCTATTGCTGTAAAGGCAGGGACAGCTCTTGTGTTTGAGAGCCCCACTGTGGGTCAGGGAAGACTTCACTTTAGGCTACATTCTTCTTCAGCTCTGTCTTCTGCCCTTTCCTGTTTCCTTTCTCCTTGTAGGTTTTTCCTGAGAGTGTGCCTCAATAAATTACATGCTTCTGGGGGGCTCCATCAGTTGAGCAATCGTCTCTTGATTTCAGCTCAGGTTGTGATCTCAGGGGCATGACATGGAGCCCTGTATTGGGCTTTGCCTTGGGCGTGGAGCCTGCTTAACCAACTGAGCCACCCAGGCGTCCCGGGCGTGGAGCCTGCTTCAGATTCTCTCTCTCCCTCTCCCTCTGTGTCACCCCCCTAAAAAAGAAATAAAAACAATAAATTACGCTTCTGAACCTCATGGATCTTTTGGAGACCCCAAATTATGGTAAAAGTTAAGGGAATAAGGAAAAAGAAACTTGGTAACTTCAGCAGCTATAGCAACTTTATGAGCTGGAAGCAGGCTTCCTCTGAGCTGGTCCAAGATGGTGAGTCTTACCATTGGGAAGAGAAAGCCATGTCTTCTAATGGACCTCTGTCCGTCTCACAGCTGCTTCCCAGAGCCTGGGAGCCAGATGCACGGGCTTTAAGACTCTAAAGAGATTTAGGCTCCCTGTGTTGCTGTCCAAATGGGTTGTCGCCAGACTTACAAGTGAAGGTCCAATTAAGAATAAGGAATTGTCCTGGGGCGCCTGGGTGGCTCAGTGGGTTAAAGCCTCAGCCTTTGGCTCAGGTCATGATCCCAGGGTCCTGGCATCGAGCCCCGCATCGGGCTCTCCGCTCAGTGGGGAGCCTGCTTCCTCCTCTCTCTCTGCCTCCATCTCTGCCTACTTGTGATCTGTCTGTCAAATAAATAAAAATCTTAAAAAAAAAAAAAAAGGAATTATCCTGCCATGAAGCTGGAGGTCCTGGCATTTTGTTCTTGGTTCCTGACTTATAAGTTTACAATGTCTGCCATCTTTGACCCTATGATTTATGAAATTAGGCTTTTTTTTTTCCTTCTCTCTGCCGAAGTCATCCTATCAGCAGTCTATGAAAAGAACTTTGCCAGCTTTGCCAAAGAACTTTGACGAACAAGTCAGTCACATATGAAATAGTGCGCACTGCTTTCTCAAACAAGTTCATAAAAGCCATGAAATTCTAGAACTAGACTGAAGTTATTCCTTCTGGAAAAAAGATCATTCACAGCAAGAATCCGCACAGTCAATGGTTTGAGGGGCTCTAGTGGGTTGAGTCATGATCTGACATGAAACCTCCTGAATTTATATTGTGTTCCTCCTTATATTCATCAGAAGAACCATAACTGCATGTTTAAATTTTGCAAGCTGGATGTTTTTTCTTTTACTCTTTTGCTTTTGCCTCATGTAACTTATTCATGGAATATTTATCTTGATCATGTCACTTATAGGCTATATAGCTGAATAGAAGGGATACATTCTAATATAGAAGTTAGAAAAAATCCATTCCAAAGAAATTGACAATAATGAAACCTTATATTTAGGAATTTTCTTTCCAAATGTTTTAACTGGAATATCGGGTCCACCAAGGACAATCACAGAGAAATTGACCAACATACAAAGTATCCAGTAAAAATGTGTTGATGAAACAAATGGATACCAGTTTGCCCTTTGAACAAGGATTCAGAAAGAGCAAACATATTAGAAATTCGGCAACTGACTTAGAGAAAGTGTAGCCAAGAACCTGGATATGTAAGCAAAGCCTGATGAACTTCCAGACCAATCACTAAGTAAAAAGCAAAAACAAAACAAAAACAAAAAACCCTAAAAATTAAAAACCCTTTATTTACTTCCCTGGTAGTCCATTAGGTTCAGTTTCCATTCTAAGGAAAATGTGATTCCAACTAGTTTGATGATTTAGCTTCTAATACAAAAGCAAATTAGAAGAAGCACGTTAAAAGCCTCAAAGTAGTCTGCAGAGAGAAATGGTCTTGTGGAAGGAAGAGTTAGAAAAATGTTAGAATTAGACACAAGATCCAGGAGAGCACAGCAGTGTGGAGTTGTTGGTACAAGGAAAAAAACCTCTGCTATCTGCATAAAGTTCAATAGCTGCTGTTTAAAATGGTAATCCTGAGTAATTAGGCAAAGTAAATTGCAAAAACAATATAATTGCTTTGAAATTTACAAAGCATTTGCAGCTCTGTTCTATGTGAATGAAATTTCATGTGTCATATTCTCCTTGTGAAGGCAGGGAAATGTGAACCAGATTACGGAAAGATTTGCAAGCAAAATTCTCAACTGGGAAATGCTTGGCACATCAGAGGACATGTTCTCTGTTATAAGGAAGGCTTGACTCTCCAGAATGACTCTTTTCCTGAGCGTCCATGCCTGGTTAAGATTTCCTGGTGCTGCTTTGAGATGGAAGGAACACAATTCTCCCAAAATATTGAGCTCCAAGAAAATGTTTCTGGAACAAAAAGTAGTAACTAACTTTGCATAACAGTAGTAATGTTATCAGAAAGTCATCCCTAGCCTTTTTCAATAGGAAATAGAATTTAAAAGATTGCATGTGTATCATATGATTTTTTGGTGTTCTTTTTCCAAGAAACTTCATCTCAAATTTCATTCAATTAGCAGAGATATAATTTATAATTGGTTTCTGTACATATATCTATGTCACCTGTACCCCACTTGAAGAAACTTTGGTTTCATATCTTCTAAAAAGATGATGAAGAAACCAGTCGAAAAATCTTGTTAATCTTATTCAACTTCAGGGTGGAGACGTCCACTGAGCTTTTAGAGGTAAGATTAATGGGGAAGGGTAGAAATAGGCTTCTGCTGAAACTATAATCAGGGAGATTTTTCTATTCCAGAGATAATAACGATTATTTACCAGAAAGACTCCCTGACTGAAGGAAATTTCTCGAATACAAGGTCTATCTCCTTGCCCCTCACCTGGCTTTTAGTTTTATATCAAGATGGCCCATGCTTATGGAAGTAAAAAATCAAAGTATTTTCTTGTTGGATGACTCTGGCCCTTGTGGTATTCATTTTTTTTTTTTTTAATGTTATGTTAGTCACCATTTAGTACATCATTAGTTTTTGATGTAGTGTTTCATGATTCATTATTTCTGGATAGTACCCAGTGCTCATTACAACACGTAACCTCCTCAATACCCATCACTGGGCTCACCCAACCCCCTCCCCTCCCCTCTGAAACCCTCAGATTGTTTCCCGGAGTCGACAGTCTCTCATGGTTCCTCTCCTCCTCTAATTCCCCCCCCTTCAGTTTTCCCTCCCTTCCCCGTGGTCCTCCATGCTGTTCCTTATATTCTGCATATGAATGAAACCATATGATAATTGTCTTTTTCTGCTTGACTTGTTTCACTCAGCATAATCTCCTCCAGTTCCATCCACGTCGATGCAAATGGTGGGTATTCATCCTTTCTGATGGTTGAGTCATATTCCATTGTATACTGTGGTGATTGTCTTGTCATATGATGAAATATGAATGTAGATCACGGTGACTAACACCCAACTTCACAACTGATGGTTGTCTGATACCCTCCATGGCCCAGGCACCAGAGTGGAGCTTCAGTGAAGCAGTGAGGTTCACAATCTTGATTCTCAATGACTCTGGACCTCATTCCATCCTGTGTCTGATTTTCTTCA
Organism: Mustela nigripes; assembly: GCF_022355385.1. Classification (NCBI taxonomy): domain Eukaryota; kingdom Metazoa; phylum Chordata; class Mammalia; order Carnivora; family Mustelidae; genus Mustela; species Mustela nigripes. The sequence goes on from NC_081558.1 coordinate 63,821,712, forward strand.
CTGTTAGCATCAGCTCTATGCTCTCTTGCCTGCTAATCCCACACTTTGGGATGCTCCCCATCTCCATGTTTCTGGCTCTGATTGTGGAACTGCTACTCAATTATTCTGGCTATTTGTTCTGACTGTTGAGTCTCTGACTGTGTAAGGGTCCTCCTGGGTGAACCCAGCCTCCAACCCCGTGCAAGTCTGTGAGGACAGCTCTCTCTGGAGCAACCAGGCACTTTCCCTTGACTTTGAAAGTCCTCCCATTCTTGCTCTTTCCTCTTTTCCTATTTCTCCTCTGCATTTTCTCAGGCCTAGATTGCCCATCTCCCTGGTTTAGGTTCTCTCCATGCCAATCCATCTTTCACTTTACTGAGGCAACATTAATGGCACCTCTCATCTTCACTCTTCAAATCTGATTCCCTCTGCCCTGCTTCTAAGATGTTAATCTGACCCCATCAACATCCTTGTATGCAGAATCAGTCAAGCCAATCATATTGCCTCCATCTTTGAAAGGTCATCCACAAGATTAAATTCATGCCCCATATTTTTGAAGTTTACTGTGACTACTACCCAGTCATGTTTGCACAGGGCTTCGCGGATCATAAAATGTTGTGCTCCTCCCTTCTCACTTTTTAGGAAGCACCACTGGTTCTTCTTTCTCCCTCATACCTTGTGCTGTATTCATAGCAAATCTCATGGATTCTACTCTCAAAATATATCCTGAAACTCATCACTCCTTAACTATTTCACTAACTAATACCTGGTCTAACACACTGTTCTCCCTAATCTGGACCACCACAGCTTTCTAACTGGCCTCCTTACATCAATTATTGATATGCTGTAGTTCTACTATAGGGAGTAGCCATAGAAATCTTGGTAAAGTGTAAACCATGTACTGTCCAGATCCATTTCCTCCTGGACTTTCTTAAGTGGTGGCCTCTCAGACTTAGAGCAAAATCCAGATTCCTTAGCACCGCCATGGAAAGTCCATAGGGTTTAGCTGGTGCTGTCTAAGAGTGTTCTACAATGAGAATAATGGTCTATGGTGTTTAATGTAGTAACCACTAGCCACAGATGATTATAAGTACTTGAAATGTGGCTAGTATAACCAAGAAACTAAACTTTAAATTTTAATATAAATATAAACTTAAGTAGACACACATGGTTAATGGCTGGATGGCATAGTTCTAGTGCTTGGACTCTTCAGAGGTGAGTCTCACTTTCTGGACTCAACAAGCACTGAATACTTCTTGTTGCTCCTCAGCAATGCAAACTTATTTCCACTTTGGGGCTTTGCCCAGATATTCCCCCGACTCCCTTCTTATCTTCGAACTTGAAATGACAGTTCATACCCTCACTCCATTCCAGTCTCTGACTCAAGTCACTTTTTCATAGAATCCTTCCTTGATCATAGAAGTAAAATAGCTCCTTATGCTCCCTGCTTCCACACTGTTCTCCTCTAAGTGGCTTTATCACTGCCTGAAATATATACATGTTTTCACCTTGTTTATTATCTGTCTTCTCTACTTTCTCCAGAAGTGTGGGTATGGAGTAGATGGGAAACTGCCTTTAGGCAGAGCTAAAGTTTCTCTAGGTGATTCTGAAAAAAGGCACAGAAGGGCAAGGGAGTTTGAGGTGTTTGCAAGGGAGGAAATACAATCATGACAAAAAGGAATTTGAGAACCTAATGTGGGTGGGGGGACAAGGAAAGGTGGTATGCTCCCCAGTTAATGGATTTTATATTCGGGTGCAGTTGAAATATTCTTGGAGTAGAGGTGTCAGAAAGAATCAGATGGAAAGATGCCAGATGGTGGTCCCAGAATGGGAAGCTTGCAAGGGAGATTCTAGAGATGATACAACCACTACTCAGACAAAGTCCTGGGAAGGATCATGGAAGTGGGTGGTGAGGTGCAAGAAAATGGAAGACAAGACCTTAGGAGGAGAAAAGCTTAAGGGCTACAGAAGCCAGGGTATTTAGCAGAGTCATCTGCAGTGTATGAATGTCACCAACAATCAGAGTAGGAGTGATGTTGGAATGAGCGAGAGAGGGCATGGCTCTGTCATGGTGGGGAACAGAGAGACCCACTGGGGTTGGCAGCTGACTGGGGATGCTGGTGGTGGGAGGAGGAGCCTGAGCACATGGGTTTTAAAACTGTGAGTTTCAGAGGAGGAGAGACAGAGTCTGGAAGCAGTACTGAAGGTGCCTCCCCAACTATCAGGCCCAGGGAAGAAGACAAGAGCCACTGCCTGAGATTTTGCTGAAGAGTGAGCTGCAGAAGGTAGAAATGGGAATGCTGACCCTGGGGAGGGTGGTAGACAGGCTGGATTAGCAGATGTGCAGACTTGTGTGGAGGGTGCGCTGTGAGAGGACAGGGTTCCGCCATCTTGTGCTTCTTTTGGTGACCAACATTACTGGGGAAAGGGGTTGCTGGGATTCTTTTCCAAGTTCTCCATGTTGCCCTGTTCTGATAAAACTGAGAGTGTTGGAGATGGAGGGGAGGCCCTTCCAGGGGCACATGGATTTCTAGTATCTCTTTTTGCTACTTTCCCTCATGTTGGTTTTGAGGGCAAAAATGGTGGCATTCCTGGGAGCCCAGGGTGTTCTGGATCCCTCCTCTTGCCCCCTTCTTTTGTGTCTGAACTCAGTCGTCTATGCTGTGGTCACAGCTGCTGTCAGACATGAGGAAAACATGCAAACTGGAACATCAGCTATGAGGCTATTACCAAAAGCCATCATGGGCAAGTTGCATTTTCAGATCAGTGAAGCACCCTCTGGGGGCTGACAGACATTTTGTCCCTCGTCCACCTGCTGCCAAGCTACCTCTCTGCTCTGGCCCCCTGGGGGTCATCAAGGATAACTTCTGGTTTTCTGGCTTAGTTGACTTGAGGGATTTTGCTCACCAATGGATGAGAACACATGAAGACCTGGATTGGCACTTGAGTTGAGCAAGCATGATGGGTTTGGTTGAGAATAGGCTGAATTTAAAAGGCATGGATGACCTCAAGTCAGGTGGTCCAAAAAGCAGCTGGATAGATCAGTCTAGAGCTCAGAGTTGTGTTGGATTCAGATTCAGAAGTTATAGGCTGGTGGGTGAAATTAAAATAGGTAACATGTCCCAGTAGAGATGTAGAGAGATTATGGAGAGTGAGAAGAGCTGAGGCCTGACACAAGGAGGCTGGAGAAGACCAACATTTGAGTGGCCACTGGAGGAGAAAGTGATAGCTCAAAGGACCAGAGAGGAATTGTTCCAGCAGTAGGAAGGGAATCAATGGAGTGAGAGATTTAAGGGGGAGAGCACTGGTGTTTAACTCTTCTGATTCCCAGATGTAAGGGACTAATGCTATACAAATACAGAGAACTACAAAACGGGGTGTGCACACATGGGACCCCACTAGAGAAAGTGAGAATGGGAAGAGACTGAAGGAAGGTCTGGAGCTGTTTTATAATAACCCATGTTATTATAAATTTTAGTAAGATTTAAAGGAAATGAATAATTTTATGGAAAAATACAAATTAACAAATCTGAATCATGCCAATTTGTTAAAAAAAGAATAGAATAATAAAATCAAAGAAATGTTCTCAAAATGTATTTTGAAATAGGTGTTAGGTCTAGATATTATTGGAGGTTCCCCCACACCAAACATTAAAAGAGGGGATCTGGGTTCTACAAATTGCTCCATGGAAAAAACAAAAACAAAACAAATGAAAGCTTCTATAGAAATCTTTCCAAATTGTTTTTTTAAAACTTGGCATATCCTTAAAAATAAAATCTGACCAAGAACACAAAGTAACTATTACAGAATAATCTCCCTTATGTATATACATGTAAAATATAATAAAGTATTGGCAATCAAATCCTAGCAGTTTATTAAAAGAAAATCCTCATGGCCAAGTAGGACCTTTTCCAGGAATGTAAGAAGGGTTTAATATTAGGCTATCTATAAATATAATCCATCACATAAAGAGGCCAAAGGACAAAAAATAAATAAAAAAGAAAAGAAATCACACGATTACCTTGATACTTGCCAAAGTCATTTGAAACCATTCCACATCCATTCCTGATGGAAATTTTCAGTAAGCTAAGAACATTACCCATCTTAACACAAGAAAGACTGTCTCAGTTTAATTGTGAACATGAGTGGGAAGTCTGGAATTTGTAGAGAAGGAGGTCTTAAGGACCTCCTTTGCAAGGCACCACCTTATGTTTCTCAGGCTGAGTGTATAAATTTGCAGTGGCTTCCACAATGGGTTGATAAACAAGAGCGCTAAGGCCACTCCTTAGCATCCAACACTGTACAATGCACACTTACAGAAGGCATACAGTTACGGCAAAACAGTGTGGCATTTAAAGTAAGCCAGTCGTTAGCTCAATACCTCCACTAACATTTACCGTATTTTGGGAGTGCAGTAAGCAAGCCCCTGTTCCAAACGTACCCTAATCTACTACCTCCCAAAATGAGAATTATATTTAGAGAGGTGAAATTATTATTGCAGATATTATGATAATCTGGTAATGATAGCTCACATTTACTTATTATGTGCCAGGCACTGTGTTAAGCACTTAGCATCCACTAATTAATGTAATCCTAATGACAGTGTTACAGAAGGGCATTATTATGTTCACTTTACAGAAAGAACAGTGAAGCTCAGGAAAACCCAAGGACAGGGAAGCGTATTAAGTGGCGTCCCAGAGTGGTACTGTGGATGTGAACACAGCTATTTTTGACTCCAGAGCCCATGCTTTGAGCTACTAAGCAAGACTGTATTTCTTTATTGATGAATAAGAAATGGAATATGAAAGATCTTAGGTTATAAAATTAATATAAAACAAATGTCCTGTATATCAGCTCTCAGCAATCAGAAAATATAAAAGAGATGGTTTATAAGTGCAACCCAGAGTATAAAACACCCAGACAATAGCTAACATAGAATCGGGCAGAAAGGATTTGAGGAAAACTCTCAAGTGTTTATGAGGGTCATAAAAGGCATGTCAATACCTAACGATACATACTATGTTCCTGGATAAGATACCCCATTACTAGTAAAGATTTCACTGAGATGATCTTAAAAGTTTCATGCAAGGAGTTCCAAAATATCATTTTTATAACTTGGTAGAAAAAGAGAAATGTGTGCAGCTAAATAAATAAAACTCCCAAGAAGGTACTTGTATTACCAATTATCTATTAAAAAGCTACAATGATTAAAAGGTTATAGTAATCATGCCAAAGTACTGTAGAGTAATACATGCAAAATCATTAGAATATAACAGATGACTCTAAAGGAGAACCTAGTACATATTAGCATTTATTACATAATAAGTGTAACATTTCAAGTCAGTGAAAAAAGAATGAATTATTCAATAAATGGTTTTAGAAATACTCAGTAATCATTGGGAAGAAAAATTAGAGTTCTCCCATACCACAACACCAAAAAAGCCAGATGGATTAAGGTGATAAAAGTAACAAGTATTTATTAAAGATCTATTATTTATCTGCTTCCAGGGTGGCAAAGACCTTTCTAAATATAAATGGAAAAAAGAAGCCATAGCTAAATAAATCTGAGACACCTAACAACATGACAAAAGAAATCTTCATACTGAAAATGTCATAAAATCAAAAAAGCAAGTTTCAGTGTGGGTTAACAACATATATGAAAGATCATGGTTATGATATGAAAGATCAAAGGTTAACAACATATATGAAAGACCATGGTTTTAATATTTATAAAGAAGTTTTTAAAAAATCAATAGGAAATGGATGAATGTTCTATTAAAATGGACAAGGACAGATAATACAATCAGATAATATGCAAAAGAAAAAAGACAAATATTTTTAAAACATAAAAATAATCCTTGTGTAAATAAATGTAATTAAAACAATAAGAAAAATTCCATATATCTTTGTCCTTCAAATGTTCTGATTTAAAAGACTATGAAACTACAACTTAACCAAAAAACCCAAGCAATCTGATTAAAAAATGGGCAAAGGCCTTGAACGGACATCTCTCCAAAGAAGATATACCAATGGCCAATAAGCACATGAAATGATGCTCAACTGATCATTTGGGAAATACAAAATAAAAACCACGATAAGATACCACTGAACACCCATTTGAATAAAAACAAAAAACCAAAACCAAAACAAAACAAAAAAACAGAAAATACGAAGTGTTGGAGAGGATGTAAAGAAATTAGAACCCTTGTTTATTGTTGATGTGTATCTAAAATGGTGCAGCCAGTGGGGAAAGCAATATGATGATTCCTCAAAAAATTAAAAAAGAATTGCCATATAATATAGCAATCATATTTCATGCCATATACCTGAGAGAAATAAAAGCAGGGATTGAACCGACATTTGCATACCTAAGTTCATAACAGCACTATTCATAATAGCCAAAAGATGGAAGCAACCCAAATGTCCCTTGATGGTAAGTGAATTAGTGTAACTGGGAAAGAAGTTCAGAGAGTGAGAAAATAAAAAATAATAAATTATGAATGATATCAAATATTATCCTATTGAAAATATAGCAAAATTTCTTAGCTCCAAAAATGTGATATATCTATATAATGGAATATTATTTAGCTTTTCAAAAGGAAGGGAATTCTGACACATACCAAGACATGAATGAACTTTGAAGATTTACATTAAGGGAAATAAGCCAATCACAAAGGGATGAATATCACGGAATTCTTCTGAGATGAGGTAGCTAGAGAAGTCAAATTTAGAGAATCAGAAAGTAGAATGGTGATGTCAGGGGTTGGAGGCAAAAGGAGATGGGGAATAACTCTTTAATGGGGACAGAGTTTCAGTTTGGGAAGATGCGAAAGTTCTGGAGATGGATGATGGTGATAGTTGCATAACAATGAGAATGTATTTAATGTCACAGAAATGTACAATTAAAAATGGTAAAAATGGTAAATAATAAATTATGTATATTTTACCACAAATTAAAAAAAAAACTAGGGTGGTTGGATTTTGATGCCTAAATATAAAAGAGACTTGAAAAAGAAAGAAAGAATGAACTAGAAACAAATTTCTCACCAACGCAGGTTCATGATAAAGAAATCTTAACATAGTCATAAAGCAGAATATATACATACATATATCCATATTTACTGAGAATTCAGATCTACATATTTACAGATCAGAATTACAGATCTGCCTTCACATAGATTTAAGGCTCAAATTTATAAAACACAATTTGGCTTGGGAACCTCCAAACCGAAAAAGTAATATAAAATTAAATTCTCAGCTAGTGATGCCCTGGGATACCTGCAGAAGAAAACATTCTTTCTTTCTTTGTGTGTGTGTGTGTGTGTGTGTGTGTGTGTGTGTGTGTTTTAAAGATTTTTATTTATTTATTTGTCAGAGAGATAGAGAGAGAAAGAGAAAGCATGAACACAAGCAGGGGCAGAAGCAGGTAGAGGGAGAGGAAGAAGCAGACTCCCTGCTAAGCACTCCCTGGGACTCCACCCCAGGACATTGGGATCATGACCTGAGCCGAAGGCAGACACTTAACTGACTGAGCCACCCAGGCATCCCAGAAGCAAACACTCTTGAGTGGTATATGTTATTAGAAGAGCAAAGGCAGCAGTGCAATCCTGAATCTTGACCCGTACCTCACACCATACCAAAACAGTGATTCTAAATGGATTATAAATCTATGTGTGAAAGGCAAAACAGCATTTCTAGGAAATAATATAGAAGAATACCTTCATGTCTTTGGGGTAAGCAAAGATTTCATGAATAGAACATAGAAAAGCTTAACAACCATAACATAACACAGCATAACAACCATTAGTGGGAGTATGAATTGGTACAGCTGCTTTGGAAAGCTGACAGTATCTATACATATGCCCCACAACCTAGCAATGTTGTTCCTAGGTATACACCCAAAAGATGTGCCACAAAGGATATACATAAAAATGATCACAGCAGTACCACTTATAGCCGCCAAATCCAAGAAACAATCCAGATGTCCATCATCAGAAGAGTAGATCAATAGTGAACTATTCATATAGTGGAATGCTATACAGCAATGAAAAAGGAAAAACTAGTGCTACTTGCAATGGCATAGATGACTTTCATAACATACAAAGTGAAAGAAGCCAGGCATAAAAGAATATACAGTATATGCTCCATTTACAAAAAGTTCAAATAACTGAGATTAATATATGTTGTTAGAAGTCAGGATATTATTTATCTTTGGGAAGGAAGAAATAGAAATGGGTCTGAGGGAGATTCTGGGGTGCTGGTAACATCCTATTTCTTGATTTTACATTGGCTGCAGACAGATAAAAAGTTTATATTCTGTAAAATTCATTAAGCTGGAATCTTGAAATGTGTGTCTTTTTTGGTATGATGTCATATTTCAGTCAAACTTTGCTAAGAAGTAAAAAGCGATGGTATAATATTTCTTCAGGGCACTGTGTCAATGAGAATAAAGGACCCTAGAAGTATTTATAACTGGACCCAGCTATTCTACTTTCCATGAAACTAGTCAGAAATATAATAAAAGGTTTATGTAGCAAGACATAAATTTTAATATTTTAAAATATGTAAACAGTAAGAAAGAATCTAAATATGCAGTCAGAAGGGACTTCTGGGATAGATCTGGTGTAACAACAAAGTAGAATATTATACCATTTTGAATATTCATGTTATTGATTATCTAAGAGTATAAGGAAACTGCATAACATCAAGTGGAAGAAAAAGTACAACATGCATTTATGTATATACGCTGTTCCAATTTTGTTTCAAGGGTGTGTGTGCATGCATAAAGGAAATGTAAATGAAAGAAATACAGCAAGAAACGTAACCATCCTTATCTCCAGGTTGTTGTGTGATAAAGAAATTCTTCTTTATATTTTTGTCTTCCAGTTTTCTACAGTGAATACTTGTTATTTTTATAATTATGACAATAACTCAGTAAAAACATAGCTACTATTGTAAAACCAGCTGCATCTGAGAAATGCTTAAGATTATTTGGTAACATGGAAGTCAACAGCTGGTCACTATTGCCAGAGCTATTCCTTTGGACTGAATGGTAAATAGGAAGGGGAAGAAGAGAGACTAATTACAAATTATTCCCTCACATATTGTGGTTAGAAGGAAGGAGGGGACTCCTTGGTCCATGGCTCCTATGGGCTATGGGGTGGCTTATATCCCTCTTCCAAAATTGAAGCCATAGGCTGGTAAGTCAATGGCTTATCTTTGTTGGGAGTGCAAAACAGCTAAGGCGAAAACTTATGTTCAACAGCACAAGTAAGGTCCAAAAGGAGGCAAATCCAGTTATACTACTGGAACATCAGTTTGGGTTACTGAAATGATTCCAGTGATGACATGTGGGGTTGACTAGGAATAGAAGCCATCTAATGTGAAGCAGGAAGGGAAAGTAAATAACGTTATATGCCCATATATGCTTACGACATACTAGGTTATAGGCTTTACAAAAAACCCATGTCAACTGGGTATTAGCATCCCCATTCTAGAGATTAGGAATCTGAGACTCAATGAGGCTAGACAACTGGCCCAGAGTCATAGGGCAAATAATAAGAAAAGATCTCAATTCTTCTCTGTTTGGCCTGGAAACCTATAATCTCTCCACAGCATCTTGGGTCATATAAGTGATGTCAAAGGGTATCCACACAAAACCTTCCTATTAGACCTTAGTTAGAGTTCTATGCTGTCAGTAAGTCAGTAGGAGAAGGGATATTCATTGAAATAAGGGATGCTGAAACATGACATTTTTCTTAGTATTCAACAGTCTCTATACTTAAAAAACAAATGAGGTTGTGGTCTTTCTGGAACAGTTAGTGGAAAGATAGAGGGGTGAGGTTCATCAGTGGTTTTCACATTCTTTCACTTCAACTAATTTTATGAAAAAGAAAACCACATAAACCACATTACTACTTCGGTTCACAGGCATATGCTCTGAGGAAATTGTATTGTCCTGGGGTATCCAAGGTCCAAGAGAGTGTTCTTCTTTTTTTTTTTTTTTTTTTTAAGATTTTATTTATTTATTTGACAGACAGAGATCACAAGGAGGCAGAGAGGCAGGCAGAGAGAGAGAGGAGGAAGCAGGCTCCCCACTGAGCAGATAGCCTACGGGGGCTCGATTCCAGGACCCTGGGATCATGACCTGAGCAGAAGGCAGAGGCTTTAACCCACTGACCCACCCAGGCACCCCAAAAGAGTGTTCTTAAACAACACTAACAATCTGGGTGATTTTAGGCAAGTCGTTGTCTCTCTCTTGGCTTTGATTTCCTCAAGAGAGAAAAGAGAAGACATTTCAGCAAACTTTGAGGGCTCTAGGTACTTGACTGATCTCCTACAAGCTGTTTATCTTTTCCCCAGGTGATGGACCTCTGTGCATAACTGCACAATTATGAAAGCGGATTCTGGTTGTGCATGCCTCTTCCAAAGACTGTTTGTGGACCCCCAAAGAACACACTAACCCTTTATGAAAACACCTGGTACATGTGATAAGGGAACTGCAGTCATGCTCACTAAAAAAGCCCTTATCTTTTAGAGAGGCAACCTGAAATATTTCTGGATGAAATGAACTGATGCCTGGAATTTGCTTTCAAATGATCCAGTGTATCTGGGGAGGGATGGTGGTGGTAACAGAAATAACAGATGCAACAAGATCACCCAAGAATTGGTCACTGGGGAAGGCAGGTAATTAGTTCCACGACAGTTCTTTATACTGTTTCCTCTACTTTCGTGACTGTTGAAATTTTCCATACTAAAATAAATTTACACAACAAAAATTATCCCTGATTTAAAAAATACTCCGAGCAGATGATGGCTCATGTTTCCAACTCCATTAAGCCATGATGTTGCATTCCAAAGAACCTGAAAAGGAAATGGACTTCCAGAAACATGCTACGGGCTCAGGGCACGGAACCATCCTCTTTCACTTCTAATGGACTCTCTGTTCTAAAGGGTTTATTCTGGTCTCCTTTTCCAGATATTTCTGTGACATTACATTTAATTATCTGCATAAGTCTGTTTTTGGAGGAAGAGTAGCAAAACCAAACCAGAGAGCTCGACAAAAATTGGTCTTTAATCATTTCACATGCAGCTCAACTCGTTTTCAAAGATTTCTTAAGAGAAGACGAAAATACTGCTGTAAATGACTTTGAGTGGCATGGGAGCTATGTGGTTAGGATATGATGGGAACGAGGAGCAAGTGAAAGAGTACACAGCATGACGGATAGATGTGGTGGGGGGCTGGGCTCCGTAGCTCTGCTGCCCAGCACTCTGCCCTGGTTGTGTCACTCAACTAGCTGTATGATCTTGGGCAAGTCGCCCAACCTTTCTGAGCTTCTGCATCCTTATTCATAAAATCAAAGAAACAGGCAATCTCCCTCATTGGGTTATTGTGAAGAATCAAATTGTACCTGACATAGAGTACACATTCAGTAGATGCTGACCAGAGTTCTTTCAACTGTGTAAATATAAAAATAGATCTTAAAAAAAAGATGTACGATATAGATCAAAATGTTATCAGTCGTTGCCTTGGATTGTGAGCCAATGGGTTATTTCTTTTTCCTTTATTTTTATCTGGGCTTTTCAAATTTTTACAAAGAATATTTTGCTACCCTTATAATCAGAGAAGAAAAGTCTTTTAGAAGGTAATTTTAAAAATCTTTCTTGCGAAAGTTTAATGCCCAGAGAGGCCTAACCCATGTGGAAGGTTCATAAACAGACTGTCGATCAGAGCGAGGTGAAACGACTACTATTACCTTGTTCATGCTTTCCTTTCTATGCTCTCATCTTCAGGGCAGAAAATCCCTAAAAATGGCAGTGAACATTCAGATACGGCACCCCTAGTGAAGAATAAATAGAACCTTCTTCTGCTCCTGTTTCATGCCCTCCAGCTCCATTACCACGTGTTCCTCCATGCCAGCAGCTAAGCTTTTTTTGAGGGGGTTGGACCCCTTTGAGAACATCACCAGTGCCACACCATAAAAATTCACATTCGGGCACACTATTTTGCATTCAATTTCTTGGCGTTCATGGCCCATCCCCTGTCACCCCTGAGCCATCCCCACTGATAAAGAACACCAAAGCCATGACAAATTTCAGAACATAAACATGCCCTTCAGGTGTGTAGCCCACTTGGAGAAAAATTGGCATGTACAAATTTGAAAGCCTAGTCAGAGAAATCAGTGGATAATTATGGGTATTACATATGTAGTTTTTGCTCTGCCAAAGAATTTGCATCAGGATATCTATAAATAGCAAACCCATATAGTGTGTTTAAACCATGCCGTGGTGTACGCAAATGCTAAGCCCCTTCCAGAACACACCTACTGCAGAGCAACAGGCCTGATTCAAAAAGTTTAGTACCGGTTTCACTCTTGAGTTTTGCTGCATTCATTTACAGTCTATGAGACCATCTTTGAAATGGCCCCTAACCCATACCCCTTGGGTGGCTGATGCTCAATGATAGACAATCATGAGACACCCAGAAACTTCCAGTCAAAAGAGAGGTGGTAAGTATGTGTGTGCAGGTTATGAAACAGCTTTGGAATGGGTATCTGTAGTGGGGTGGAGCCCCTTGATCCCAGGAAGGAAAAGGATAAACACAGATTGAGTCTTTGCACTGCAATGGGTCGTTTTACCTATTCTTCACAGTGACGTTGGAAGGAGGGTCTTGTGCCCCTATTTCCAACCGAGTTTCAGAAAAGTTGACACACACATGCCCCAGATCAGACATTTATCAGGGGGAAAAAAGATAAAGATAATGCAAAGCTCTCTTTGGTGGCTAACTTCCAGAGGCTGAGATGTGTATAGTGCCCAGCAGCACTTAAACCAAGAGCCACCTGGCTGTGATTTTGATCCTGCAGATTTGTCAATGGCTTTTAAGGATGTACCTAAAGGGAGAGAGGGATGGGCCTTCTTTTGGTCCCATCTGCCCTGCCCTCCAAACCGGCATACCCCTTCCCTACAGGAACCGCCCAGAATTCCAAAGATGCCTGGGGGATTCACCAGAAGATCTGTATAAAGAACCAGGAACCCTGCACTTAAAGAAATCCATATAACCACAAACTCCATCTTAGGATTTTCACTCCAGGCTAAGATGCTATTTGACATGTCACTGCTGACGTCCACATTTTACTTGCTCCTCTTCCAAGATTTCCAAACATGTGCCTGGCCCCCACGAGAGTTTCAGAGGAAGTGGAACGGTGGCACAGTGCTGCGGGGCTGGCTTTGTGTATGTGTGTTAGTGTAACTCATAAAAAGCAAGTGTAAGTTCTCCAAGTATTAACTTCCACAAGAGGAACCTCAACTTTCCCACGAACGCGGCTTTTTCCTTTCGCTTAGCTTTTCCGAAGTTAGAAGTTAGGGGTAAGCCCTTAAATTAAACAGAGTCTCGGGGACCCCTGTGACACAAACACCCCTCTACTGGCCACAAGTGCCCTAGCTTTTCTGAAGGCGAATCCCTCGCTATCATACTTCATCCTTCAGAAGCAGCAGAACACCTCCACGTGCTTTGGGGCACCTGCTGGCTGAAAGCACAGAACCACCAAGCCACCAAGCACCCAGGAAAGCGGTCTCTGAGCTTGCAGTCAGGGCGCACCAACCAGCGTGTGCTTGCGGGGAGAAGCCAGCGCAGCCTCGGGTCTGCGTGGGCAGGAGGCTGGGTCCACACGACGTGGTCCAGCAGCGTTACAGCGAGTCCTACCCGACATTCTAGTCTCCGGGGAGCCCTGAGGGTACTAAGGGTATGTCTCCCGCCGGCGTCGGCGCCGGTTCCGGGGAAACGAAGGCGGACCGAGAGGGCAGGAGTGAGTTCATGTTTTCTTGGGGCAAGTGTGCGCGGTACCTTGGATTCCTGGCTGCTCGTGGATGCAGGAGAGGGCGGCTGCTCGGCGCTCGGCGCCTCCTTGGGCAGCCCGTCCACGCCGTCCTGGCGGGCGCCGCTCGGGGGGATCATCCTGGCGGCGCGGGAACGGTGTTGGGCTCCCGGTGGAACAGCGAGGCTGGCCTTCCCGCCGCTCGGGCTAACTCAGCCGCGGGTCCCAGGGATTCCCATCCTCTCCCAGCCGCCCACGCGCCCTCCCTGGACTCCGCCTGTGCGCACGCCCGTCCCGCACTCCCGCCGCCCCTCGCCGGCCAGCGCACTGGCGGGACTGGCAGCCGGCGGGAGCGCTAGCCGGCCGCGGGGGAGGCGGGGCGGCCGGGCGGGGCGGGGCGGGGCGGGGCTGAGCGGCAGCCGCCGGGAGGCAGGGCGTGGGGGGAGGGGTGGGGGCCGCGGCTGAGGGGTCCTGCAGCCCCGCTTCGCGCGCGCGCCGACCCGAGCTAGGGGGTGCCCCAGGAGGGGTAGTGGAAGGCAGACAAAACCCGGGAAGAATTCAGCCCGGAGGGACCACCTGCAACACCACCGTCATTCCGCACCCTAAGGAACAGCGACTCCAAGGGAGACGGTGACTTAGCTAAGTTATTTATAGGGTTCAGTGATGGAGAGCGGGGAGAGCTGGGGTTCCCCTGCTTGAAGGCACTCCACGCTCCCCCATTCAGCCTTGGACTAAAGCAGAGGCGAAATGCAAAGAGGCTGTGTCCTCATTTTGTTGTGTGCTTTTTGTCTCAGCCCTCTAGACTTTTTTTTTTTTAACCTTATTTAATCCTCAAGGCCAACCTCTTGGGCTGGGTAGCATCACTCACATTTTATAGACGAGAAAACTGAGGTTCTAGGGAAGCTAAGTAATTTGCTTTAAGTCGTTGAACTATAAATAGTGGATTGGAACCCATTTTGGCTCAAAAACCCATGCCCTTTGAACTCTGAGGCCTCAGATGGAGGCCAGCTCTGCATGGCTGAACACCCCATAGGGTGATTCTGCATAGCAAGGAATTCAGGGCTGTTCATGGAGGGGCAGACCAGTCTGCCTTAATAGAACCTTTGGAAACAGAGAGATGGCCCCATTGAATAAAGGGGCAGAAGGATCTATTATGTTTTGAAGACACAACCTATGTTAAGTATGCACGGAAAGGAAATACATCTGGATATTTAAAAAATCTTATTTTTTCATAAACACAAGACTCCCACAATTGTCTAACAGAAAATTGCAACATTATGTTCCAGGTTTTCCTGATTATCTGTGAATTTTGCAAGCCCAGCTTCATGGGTATGCAACCTGTGCAGTCTCATCCAGGACCCTGTACTTGGTTTGATGCTCTTCCATCACCATCTTGAAATTCCTTTATTTTTAATTTTTTTTCAATTGTAGTTTAGTTGATACACAGTGTTACACTGGTTTCAGGAGTCCAACATGGTGATTCGACATCTCTATTCATTATGCTCTGCTCTCCACAAGTGTCGCTACCATCTGTCACCATACAATGTTATTACAATACTGCTTACTGTATCCTCTGTGCTGTACCTTTCATTCTTGTGATTTATGTGCTCAGTAACTGGAAGCCTGTACCTCTCATTCCCCTTTGCCCTTTCTGCCCATCTTCCCGCCTCCCTTCCCTCTGGCAACCACCAGTTTGTTCTCTCTGTATTTATGGCTCTGTTTATAATTCTTAATAATATTTGAACAAGGAGCCCTGAATTTTCATTTTGAACTGGACCCTGTGAATTATATATCTGGTCCTGCATGTTTGCCTTAGCTCATGTCTTTGGGAAGAACCTATTACCCTCTCTATCCTGGACATCAACTGAAAGCTCCTGTTCTAAGTGCCAGGCTCTTAATGGACATTTGGCTCTCTTCTGGAGCTCTCAGAGAGCTCCAAATACCCTAGTGGCCCTTAGCTTCTTATTTGACCAGGCCAGATTGGCTAACTCAAATGGCCACAGCTCTTTCCTTCTCAAAACACAATTCCTAATTGTTCATTAGATACAAAATTCTGATAGCCAAAATCACAAGAGCAACAACCAGAGCATACAATGACAGGGGCAACAGAATCAGTGGATCTTTATCCAGCATCTCCTCTGTACCAGACATTGTGCTAGAAAATAATGATTGAGCAGAGAGAAAGTATCAATAGATTTAGTCTGTTGTCCTGGAATGGAGAACCTGGTGAGAGAGAGAGAGACAGAGATTAAATAAATCACACACACACACACACAGATTTTATGAACTGTGATAAAGAAAAATATAGAAATCTAATGACTATGAACAAATGCAAGGACTGAACAAGTGTGTGGCCAGAAAAGGATCTTTGGAGGAAGTGAAGCCCCCCAGGATCATGGGCAGTTCCAACCTTGGTAGGGAAGCACACCGTAACTTAAGTACAAAGAATTTTTCATCTTTGGATCTTATTTTTTTTTTTTTTAAGAGTTGAAGGTCAGCTGTATGATCTCACCCTTCATTTTAGAAAATGCTCAGACTTTGATTCTGTGGGCTTTGGCTTCTTCTGGAGCCATTTGGTAGAAAGATATTAAGACTATTTAAAATTTTAAAATGCCATACTTAGGAAGGGCACCAAAAAGAATAGCAAGGAAAGGAAGTGAGAAGATAAGCAGAATGATGAGGGAAGGGGGAAGTGACAAGGATAAAGGAGAAAGGGGTCTCAATAAGTTGGTTTCCATGTCTGATGCGTGGGGTTGTGAATAATAAGATATATGAAGAGTATGAAGAGTATGGAGTGTGGCAGTTAAGTCAATGATAATAATAACTGCTAACCTGCACTGGGCTTCTGCTATGTTAGAAACATTTTCTTTGTGTTTTTTTTTTTTCATTTAATCTTTTATTTAGCAAGATAATTATGCTAGGTTTTACAGTGAGTGTGGGAAAAGGGACTCGAACTCAGATATATCCTGCTCCTGGGCCAAGTTTTGGCTACATTCTTCTGCTGTCCCTTGCACATATGTGGAATCCAGATCTGGTGAAGAGGCTGCAGGCCTTAAAGAGACAGACAGAAGCCTAGGAGAAGCATAGGGAGAGTCCTCAAAGAATGGAGAGTTGCCCACTCCATTCTTGTATCTTAAAAGTGAAAAATCACCGGGTGTACGTTTTGGAGATGATAGCCAAGAAGTCAAGACAAATGTGTCAGGAGGCACCAACCACTATCATTCAACCTGTGAAGGGGCATTAGTTGTCACCTCTGGCCACCTTGCCTGAGGGACCTGCCTCGAAGCCAGAGAAACCCAACACTTTGCCCAGAGTCCTACCAACAACCCCACCAGCCCCTGCTTTGAACAATGGTTAATGTGGGACTGCAGCCCTCACAACAACTCTTGACTGTTCCCTCCTCAGCATCAAAGCTAATCATTTTATTTGGAGACTCCCATTATCAGGGCAGACAAGACCCAGTGCAAGACTTCTTAACCTGTTTTTGGACGTCTCAATTAATAATAATGACAGCAACAATGATGGTAGGTTATATTTGAATAGCACTGTGTGATGGCATTGAAATGGTCTCCTGGAAAAAGCAGCCTCATAGAGCTAGTTTCTGGTTAAGATCTGTCTCTATTCTCTATAGAGTAAATTTGTGGGCTACTTCTAGTTGGTTCTAACCTCTGGGAATTGGAGGGGGACTTGGATCTTCACACTTAGTGAAAGGTCCATGAGCCTGAAGGTCCCAGCTCTTCCACTTAAAAACAACAAGATCTTAGACAATTGACTTGATCTGCCTCAATCTTGGTTTCCTGTATAAAATGAGATAATGATCCCTACTTCATAGGGTTTCTGTAAGGATCAAAGGATTAAAGTCCTGGTCAAAATTAGTCTTATACTGCTAATTATTATTGTTACTATCATCATCAACATTAGTTGTATGCTTTTGCTCAAATATATTCACTCTGAGTAGGGTTTTCTGCTCTTACAACCAACTGCATGTACAATGTCAAAACAGTTTAATTTCTATACACTATTTGTGAAATAGCAGAAAGAGAAATTAAAAAACCAATCCCATTTATATTCACACCAAAAATAATAAAATCCCTAGGAATCAACTTAACCAAGGAGTTGAAAGATTTGTACTCAGAAAACTATAAAACACTGGGGAAAGAAACTGAAGATGATACAAACATGAAAAGATACTCCATGCTTACGGTTTGTAAGAATCAATATTGTTAAAATGTCCACACTACCCAAAGTAAGCTACAGATTTAATGAAATCCATATCAAAATACCATCAGCATTTTTCAGAGCTAGGACAAACAATCCTAAAGTGTGCAAAGTGTGTATGGAACCACAAAAGACTCTGAATCACCAAATCAGCCTTGAGAAAGAAGAACAAGCTGGAGGTATCACATTTCTAAAATTATTGACAGCTCCTACTTGGAAACTTCAGATGCAGTTTCCTACAGAATTTAGTCCTTTGATTAGTAATTAGCATGTGCCTTCACATACCCTCTTCTGTGGGTTCAGGGTAATAGTTTCGGAGATGTGAGAACCCTTTCACCCTGGCCCTTTTGTTTCTTAAAATGTCTGGTCTATTCCTTCTTCCAGTTTTGGTGCTTGTCACCATTTCCTGAATCTGAGAATCCCTTACCATTGTTCCCCATGGACAGCTTTCCTCCAATTTCAGAACTCAGAGCACACCATCTAAAGAATCTTGTTTCTTTCTTTCCTTATTTGGTGTCCTTCAGGATCTAAGCTCTGTGACATTGAGGACCTCATGTCTCCTCTTCATCATCTATTTCTGGAGCTTAGGTCCTCGTATAATAGGTGCTCAGTGAGTATTTGTTAAATGAGTGAAAGATAAAATGCCAGCCTGTAGAGAAACTTACAGGTCTGATGGAAAAACTCTTGTAGAGGGGAAACTCAAAACTCACAAAGGTTAAATACTGTGCCAAGTTAATTAATATGTGGCACAATGAAACACTGTCTGTTTACTTGTTTACCAATCTCAATGCTCACTGCTGTACTCAGATTTGGAACATATGAGCAAACTACTAAAAGCATGAGTTTCTTTCCTGAGTCTTCAAATTTATTATCCTATGCAAAATATTTCTTTTTCTAACAGCATTTTTAAAATTAACATATAATATATTATTGTTTCAGAGGTACAGGTCTGTGATTCATCAGTCTTACACAAATCACAGCACTCACCACAGCATATGCCCTCCCCAATGTCCAACATCCTGTCACCCCATCCATTCCATCCTCCTTCCCTCCAACAACCCTTGGTTTGTTTCCTGAAATTAAGAGTCTCTTATGGTTTGTCTCCCTCTCTGGTTTTGTCTTGTTTCATTTTTCCATCCTTTCCCCTATGATCCTCTGTCTTGTTTCTCAAATTCCTCATATCAGTGAAACCATATGAAAATTTTCTTTCTCTGATTGACTTATTTCACTTAGCGTAATACCCTCTAG